>NC_056612.1:30006507-30034007 GCF_018340385.1 Cyprinus carpio | reverse complement strand
TTATTATTTATTTATATTTTGCATTATTCGGTTATATATTTTAGTATTTTCAGTTTTTATTATTTATTTATATTTTGCATTTTATTTATACATTTTAGTATTTTCAGTTTTTATTATTTATTTATATTTTGCATTATTTTGTTATACATTTTAGTATTTTCAGTTTTTGTTATTTATTTTATATTTTGCATTTTATTTTATACATTTTTAGTATTTCAGTTTTTATTATTTATTTATATTTTGCATTTTTTTTTATACATTTTAGTGTTTTCAGTTTTTATTATTTATTTATATTTTGCATTTTTTTATACATTTTAGTATTTTCAGTATTTATTATTTATTTATATTTTGCATTATTCGGTTATATATTTGAGTATTTTCAGTATTTATTATTAATTTATATTTTGCATTTTATTTATACATTTTAGTATTTTCAGTATTTATTATTTGTTTATATTTTGCATTATGCTGTTATACATTTTAGTATTTTCAGTATTTATTATTTATTTATATTTTGCATTTTATTTATACATTTTAGTATTTTCAGTTTTTATTATTTATTTATATTTTGCATTTTTTTTTATATTTTTAGTATTTTCAGTTTTTATTATTTATTTATGTTTTGCATTATTTTGTTATACATTTTAGTATTTTCAGTTTTTGTTATTTATTTATATTTTGCATTATTTTATTAATTTGAGTTAAAGTTTTAGTAAATTTGTTTGTCTTAGTACTTATTAATATTTTGCATTAGTTTTCATTTTTAGACTTTTTTTCCATTTTAATTTGAGCTCAAGTTTTAGCCATTTTGTTTGTATTTTTAGTTCTGTTTAACAATAACACCACTGGTTGAGGTGTTCAGACGCACATATAAACCCCACAGACACACACTCCACATCCACAGAAGATCATGGACTGTTTCAGACGATGTAAACCTCTAACAGAAGCAGCGTGAAGACGTCTTACCCGCTGAGACTTGTGCAGCAGCTCCTTCCTCTCCTGTCTGAGCGAACTCAACGATTTATCCTTTTCTTGTTCCATGTCCTTCAGCTGCTTCTCCAGTTGCTGGACTCGTTCCTGCGAGACAAGATCGGTCAAAGGTTTTGAGCGTGAACAGAAGCCACACATTCAGCGGTGATCTTCGGTCTGGTTTGGTATAATGTGCTCAGAGAGACTCAGGGTCAGAGATCTGTCATCCAGAGCAGCTGAGCCAATGAGATCCGCACACAATGTGACTAAACTACATTACACTCACTCTACACTACACACTACACACTACACACGGCTGACGAGAATGTGACACGGACAACCTGCTGCTTATTTTTTCTTCACCGACATCTGAGAACACTCTTAATTAATAAATAAAAAAATCAAATGACAAATAAGATTTTATGTATTAATATAAAAATTAAATTAAACAAAAAAAATCCTTATTTTTAAAGAAATGAATACTGTTTAATTAAGAAAGAATGTGTTAAATTGATCAAAAGTGATAGTAAAGACCTCATATTATTAGAAAAGATTTTTACTTCAAATAAATGTTCATCTGTGAATCCTGAAAAATAAAATGCATCACAGTTTCCACACAAATATTGTGCAGCACAACTGTGTTCAACATTGATAATAATCAGAAATGTTTCTTGAGCCAGCAAATCATCATATTAGAATGATTTCTGAAGATCATGTGACACTGAAGACTGGAGTAATGATGCTGAAAATTCAGCTGCACATCACAGAAATAAATTACAGTTCAACAGATATTCACATAGAAAACAGATGTTTTGAATAGTAAATAATATTTCACAATTTTTACTGTATTTTTGATCAAATAAATGCAACCTTGGTGAGCAGAAGAGACTTCTTTAAAAAAAAAAGTTGGGTATAAATATCTAAGAGAAGAAATAAAATAATGTATGTGTGTTTATATATATATATAAATGTGTCCCTGTCTGTGATCTACACATTAACATCCTTATCTTTATCCACAAAGTAAAGAATACTGTCTGTAGGGCTGCAGCTATCGATTATTTTAGTGATAGAGTATTCTACAGATTTTTCTATCGATTAATCAGGCAATCAGATAAGAAGTCATTTTTCTTTATTAAAGAGCAATGTTACATATACAAGAGAAAATTAGATAGGTCTCTTAAAATAAACAACTAATTTGTTTCCTTATTAGAAAAATTAACATTAATATTCCTGAACTTGCATACATTAATGACCGTGAAAACTAAATCCATTTAATGCATTTAATACATTCAAAATGCAAATACAAAATATATCAAATTAAATATAAAATAAAAATATAAACAAAAAATAAACTAAATAAATAAAATTAAAAAAATCAATTTCACATTATTTTAAAAAATGTAAACGGTACAAACTAAAACTGAGGCATGAATTAAAATTATAGTAATAAAAATAATAAAAATACCTAAACATTGCATTTATGTCGTGCAATTTAACCAAACTAAAGCTCAAGCATGACGCAAGCCTTTACTGTCTTTGTGGCTCATTGGACAGGAAAGTTACTTGGAACAAAGTTCCAACATAAACCCTCTTAAATGTCTCTTTATGTACTTTACAATGTCTCTCTCTCTCTCTCTCTCTGTTTTTAATGTAATTAGCTTGTTTACTGCATCATGTGACTGTGTTTGGTGTGTCAGCATGAGTAACACTTCTGCTCACGCTCAGTGCTGCATAACATACTGATGACGTAACAGCCAATGAGAGGCCAGTGAGAGCGACACAGCAGCCAATGAGAGTGAGCCATTTGGAAAATAACGATGTGTAATGAAGACTCACTAAAGAGAATTTTCAAGATTCTGCAACAAACTGACACTTGAGGTCAGAATTATAATTTCACAACCGTGATTTGGACAGATGTGTGTTTATAGAATGATGTGCTCATTTACTAATAAACATAGATTTTTAAGCAAATAAAGTCAAGTGCATTTAACAAATCCTACTAGGGAGGAGTGTAAAAGGTAGAAGTTAAACTGGACTGTTTGCTGAGTGTTTCCTCTCACCTGAGATGTGTTGCGTGTGTGCTGTACTCTGGTTATCTCTCTTTCGATGATCGTTTCTGTTTCTCCGTCCTCTCCTTCTCGCTCGTCTTCCACTCCGCTCTCCAGCTCCAGAATGTGGAACTCCATGTCCTCAAACGCTCGCACTGTGACCTCCAGCGCATCCTTCTCCTGGAAACCAAACAGACGCTTCACATTATTACAGACTGACTCACCGAAAACTATAAGGGAGTGAGTACAGTTTTTTCACCGTTCACGGTAGTGCAAGCAGCAGTGATCTGTCAATAGAGATTTTCATGCTTTTATTTTAGCAAAATAAAATTAAAAAAAATGCTAAATGTAAATACATTTGAAAGGCAGAATTAAAAAAATATATTATTAATAATTAATGTTTTGTTTGAGCAGCGAATCAGAATATTAGAGTGATTTCGGAAGGATCGTGGGACTGGAGTAATGATGCAGCTTTGAAAACACAGGAATAAATAACATTTTAAAATATATTCAAATAGAAAGTAGTTATTTTAAATAGAAAAATATTTCACAATATGATTGCTTTTGCTGTGCCTTGGATCAAATAAATGCAAGCTTGGTGAGCAGAAGAGACTGCTTTAAGAAACATTAAAAAAAAATTTGACTGGGAGTGTATAAATATATATATATGAGACTAATAACTTCAAAACAACATTCCTCTCATCTGTCGATATGACAGGCCACTCAATGTTTCAGACGAAATGAAACACCTAATGACTGCCTCATTAACCTCTGAACAGCAGTGTTGGTGTTCACCTGTTGCAGTCGAAGCAGCAGCTGCTCTCGCTGGTCTTCTGGCTGTGAGGGAATCTGTTTCTCCATCTCCTCACACCTCCTCTTCACCTCCTCCACCTTCAGACGCTGCTCCTCCAGCTGAACTCGCTCCTGAAGGACAGCATGTCTTCAGCTCAAACACTAATCATTAGGGATGCATGATATTGGATTTTTCCCGATATCCGATATGCCGATATTTTGTAACTCATTTTGGCAAATATGCCGATATTTTGCAACTCATTTTGGCTGATATGCTGATTTTTTTGCAACTCGTTTTGGCCAATATTTTGTAAATCATTTTGGCAAATATGGCGATATTTTGCAACTCATTTTGGCTGATATGCCGATATTTTGCGACTTGTTTTGGCCGATATGCTGATTTTTTTTTGCAACTCATTTTGGCCGATATTTTGCAACTGATTTTGGCCAATATTTTGCAACTCATTTTGGCAGATATGCCAATTTTTCGCAACTCGTTTTGGCCAATATGCCGATATTTTGCAACTCGTTTTAAAGTGTCTTGACCTACAGCCAAGTATGATGACCCATACTCAGAATTCGTGCTCTGCATTTAACCCATCCAAAGTGCACACACACACACACGTTTAAACAATCCAGGGGCAGTGGGTATCATTTATGCTGCGGCGCCCGGGGAGCAGTTGGGGGTTCGGTGCCTTGCTCAAGGGCACCTCAGTCGTGGTATTGATGGCCCGAGACTCGAACCCACAACCTTAGTGTTAAGAGTCAAACTCTCTAACCATTAGGCCACGACTTCGGAATATGCCGATATTTTGCAACTAATTTTTGCCGATACCGATATATTTCCTTTTATTTGGAAATGACACCAAGTCGTGTGTGGAAATTATAATCAAATTAATTTTAATTCTGGCAAGTTTTTAACAAGAGCTTATTTGTTAGAATTTAATAAACAATAATGAAGTTATTTTAACTATAAATAAATTTTATTCAATCGCTGCATTTTTTTTTCAGAAAGATGCAGTAGTAACCTTAACATTTCATTTGAAGGTTTAACATTTGTAGATTGTCTAAAGCAAAAAAGCTGTAAAAATTCTGAAAATCTTTTAAAACTCATAATTTACTTAAAAATATAACATATTACATATTAATGAATAAATCAGTATATATAAAATTATTTAATTTACAAGTGTCATATTTGTTTTTTGTTTTTTAATTCATGTAAGCTATAGCTTCTGACCCTTTAAATCAAAACACACTCATAATTTTATGACATCAATTACTGCTTTATTTAATCAGAAACACAGTCTAAATGTTATCTGTGAATTTTACTTTCATTTTATTAGAAGCAGGCCAACAGCGCCCCCTACGGAATTAAAACTCATAACCGAGTGAGCATTAGGACCCGGGGGAGGCTGCCGCTGCTTGTGTTATTACTGTTTACTCTAACACATACTGAACTCATTCTGTACTGCATTCTCAGTTTAAATGGAGCGATCCAAAACAGTGAATCCATTCAAGCAAAACTTTGCTTCAAGAATGAGCCACACTGCTGACGTGATCTAATCCCTAGCACACCCTGACCACATGTGAGTTAATGTATTCCTCTTATAGGCAAGACATATAGGCATAATTTTTCATATCAGGCCGATGCCGATATTTACATTTAAAGTCATTATCGGCCGATAATATCGTGCATCCCTACAGTAATCATGCATCATAAGGGTGAACAGATCAGATGCAGACCTTGTGTCTGCTGGCCAAGCGCTGGCTCTTCCGC
This sequence comes from Cyprinus carpio, assembly GCF_018340385.1. NCBI lineage: Eukaryota > Metazoa > Chordata > Actinopteri > Cypriniformes > Cyprinidae > Cyprinus > Cyprinus carpio. The sequence goes on along the minus strand of NC_056612.1, from coordinate 30,028,421 downwards.
TGCCTGTCCTTCTCCTGCAGCACCTGCAGCTGCTCTGTGTGTCTGCGCAGACGCTCCTGCTCCACCTGCAGCTCCCCTCGCAGCAGAGCCACCTCCAGGTGCAGCTGCACAACAAAACACTTCTTTACATTCCATCATACAGTTGCATAAAGCAATAAAGTTTACATACTCCTTGCAGAATCTGCAAAATGTTAATTATTTCACAAACTGAGAGGGATCATACAAAATGCATGTTATTTTTTATACAGTCACACACCAGAAAACAAACATGACTCAATTACCTTTTAATTTAACGAAAATGTTTTCAGATCATCAGTGTTTTTTCTGCAACGTGAGTGCTAATGGGTGCCAGATTGTGAAGATAAATTAAACATACGGCAAATATGTGTCCTTTTTAAAGAGTGAAACTCTGTTTGGAGGATTTAAACACATCTGGCAACCCAAGCATTAACACTTACAGAGGTCTAGGATTTTTCTCCTCTTTTTTATTGAAGAAAATCTAAAGAACTTTTGGATATACAGTACCAGTCAAAGGTTTCTGAACAGTAAGATTTGTAATGTTTTTTAAAGAAGTCTCTTCTGCTCATCAAATCTGCATTTAACTTTTGACTGGTAGTGTAGATAATTTTTTGCTTATAAACTGCATTTTAGTCTCGTCTTTGTGGATGTTGAATCATCTGTGCTTTTTCTGCAATGTAAGTTAGTGAGTGTGAATGGTTGCCAGATAGTGAAGATAAATTAAACACTGGGCAAATACGTGTCGTTTTAAGAGAGAAACTATGAGACATCTGGCAACCCAAGCATAAAAAAAAAAAATCACAGAGGTCTAGAGTTTTTCTCTTCTTTTTTTATTAAAGAAAATCTAAAGAAATTGTGGATATAGAAATTTTTTTGCTATTTTTTGTCTATTTTCGTCAACGATATTGCAGGCTAACAGAGTCACAGTTAGGGTTTAATGATGTCGGCAATGTCTCATCTTAGTCATATAATTTTTCATCATAGTTTTCGTTAAGGAAAACTCACCTCAATCTTTAGCTCCTCCCTCTGCTGGTCGAGCTCTGTGATTCGCTGCTGCAGCATCGACGGTGACGTCAGCGAGACTCCGCCTCCCTGTTTGACTCGATGCTGGTTAAGAGATGAGCGAGAGATGAGTGCGGCTGATCCGATGGACTGGTTATGAGAGGAAAGCGTGTATTTACCCGTTCGCTCTCTGTGCTGCTGCCCTCGGTGTCTGACTCCGCCCCCGAGGAGGCGGGGCTCTGCTCCACTCTCATGATCCACGGCGATCTCCGGACCGGATCCCATTGACTCTTCTGCGTTTCCATATTGTGTCTGGGCATGTCTGATCACACAGGAGTGGAGACTGGTTAAGTGAGGAGGCACATTACAGTAATTCAATCCGGCAAACAAGGGTCAAATGACAGATGCTCAAGCTAACATACACTGAACACGGTAAAAGTGAAATCCTGAGTGGTAAACAGTGTATAATCTGTTCTACATGTTGCTTTCTTAGATTAAAGAGCAAAACATGTTACACAACAGCCATTCATTCTCAGGTAGAATGTGTTACAGAAATGCTCAACACTGGCAATTTAATCTAAATTATTACTATTAAAATATTCATGACATATTATTTAATTGCTCAAGTATAACAATAGCTATCACTCTCTGCTTTAGAAATAAAAATAGCAATTTAAATGTAGTTATTAAAAAATAAAAATGTAAGTTAAACATTTAAATAAATTTTAAAACAGTTTATTTCGAATAATAAATATGCTTAAATTTGAAAGCAAAAATGAAACATTAACTTAGTTACATGTAAACTAAAAATGTAAATACATTTTAAAAGGCAAAACTATTAATAATTTTAATTATTATTAAAATATAATACTAAATTATTAATTAGTAAATTAATTATTAATTGTAAAAATTTAGATTTAGATTAAAATTATATATATAATTTTAATCTAAATCTACATTTTTACAATTAATAATTAATTTACTGCTGAAGTATAATAATAATTATCATTGTGTCAAATTGTGCAGAAAATGTAAATAATTTAAAAGTATTTATTAACTATAAATATATCAAAATGTAACATTAAAATTGAAAATATAAGCAGAAATAAAAAACATAAATAAGAATTTATTTATTTAATTATAGTGTAATAGCGAAATTTTATTAAATAATTTATTTATTTATATATTTATTTATATTATATATTTAGCTTAACGTCTACTATATATATATATATATATAGCTATATAATATATATATATATATATATATATATATATATATATATATATATAAAAAATTTTTCAATTAAATTATTATAATTTATTCATATATATTTAGATTTTTATTGGCTATAGAACACTTAAAAATCAGCAATAAATAAGCAGTACTGGTCAATATCTTCTTGCAAAATAAAAGTCGGATAGAAAGTGATAGAAAAGCATTTTCTTTCTCTTTCCTCCAAAGCAAACCACAGTAAAGGCTGTGGAGATGAAAGCAGGAATGACAGACAGCAGATCAATAGCACCAGCAGGTGTTGGTACACAACGAGTGTCAATGACTCTGAAGCTTTTGTATTCGCTCCTGACGTCGAGTGTGGGAACCGTCATTGACTCCGAACCGTTCCCAGCCTCTCCCTGCTCTGTCGGTCAGACCGGCCCCAGCCTTATTAGGACTCGCAGGCACACAGATAAATATAAAACACAGATACGAGGAGCTCCAAACACATCGGACACATAGAGGAGGAAGTGGCTTCTAAAATGTCACAGACCGGTTTCATATTTCCACACTGAGAGAGACTGAGTCTGTTCCCAGAATAACCACAGCCTCTCTGAACACACACACACACACACACACAATAGCTTGTTTAAACAGACGGCCTTCATAACAAAAGCAGGGCTTATTGTGTGTGTATTTACTACATGTGCCGTTGATCAAAACTAGACCCGGCAGGTTTTAACTTACAGCTAAACACTGTTGAGATGACAAACAAAACAGACTTGTTGCAATCCGACTTCACTGGAATGGAAACGTGCGATGCTTATACAAAATATAAAATAATAATATATATATAAAATGATATAACATCTGCTATTTGTCTATAAGAGGGCATCTTAGAAGAAAGCTTAATATACAATATAAATATAAAATAATATTAAATCTTATCCACTCTTTGGGTAAAAGAATGCAGCAAATCATAAAGTATTAATGTAAAATAATATAATATAAAATTGTATCTGTTCTTTGACTGACAGAAGGCAGTATAATGTAAAATATAAAAGTAAAAGAATAATAAATAAATAATTAAATAATAAAAAATTGCATCAGCTAATTGGCTGAAAAAGTCATTTTAGAAGGCAGCATAATATAAAAGAATATAATATAAAATCTAAAAGACAGCATCTTAAAAGGCAGCATAATTTAAAATATAAATATTAAATAATAAAATAAAGTATTTTCTGCTCTTTGGCTAAAAGAAGGTCTTTAACATAAATATTTAATTTTATTTAATATTTAAATGTATTTCATTTAAATAGAAACACATATGTAATAAAATATTGCAATATATAAAATAATGTAAAGTTTTATCTGTTCTTTCGCTATAAAAGAAAATGTCTTAGAAGGCAGCATAATATAAAATTTAAATATTAAATGATAAAATAAAATCTTTTCTGCTCTTTGGCTAAAAGAAGGTCTTAAATAAATAAATAAATATTTGATTTCGTTTAATATTTAAATGTATTTTATTTAAATATAAGCATATATGTAATAAATAAATAAATAAATATAAAATAATGTAAAGTTTTATCTGTTCTTTGGCTATAAAAGAAAGTGTCTTAGAAGGCAGCATAATATAAAATGTAAATATTAAATAATAAAATATTTTTTTCTTCGCTTTAGCTAAAATAAGCTCTTAAATAAATAAATAAATATTTTAAATATTTATTAAAATATTTAATATTTTAATATTTAAATGTACTCCATTTAAATATAAACATATATGTAATAAAATAATGTTTATATATATATATATATATATATATATATATATATATAAAATAATTTAAAGTTTTATCTCTTCTTTGGATATAAAAGAAAGTGTCTTCGAAGACAGCATAAAGTAAAATAAAATATAAACATAAAATAACTGTGTCCTAAAATAAAAATTAAAAAATATATATAAAATAATATATAAAATAATTTAAAGTTTTATCTGTTCTTTGGATATAAAAGATAGTTTCTTAGAAGCCAGTGTATCAAATAATGCACCCTATATAGACAGCTCACTGGGTGTTAGGGGAAGCAGGAAGTGCACCAAAACAAGTGGCCACAACCGGTCCTGTGGCCCGACTCGTCCCGTGTGCAAACACTAGTTAGGTTAACTAAGACACAGCAGCAAACCCAAACTAATCTGCTGTTTATCTGAACTCAGAGCATCATGAAGGGCTGAAGTCCAGCAGTGATAAAGTGAAAATGCAGATGTGAAAGCTCTGCTCACTTTTAAACACTGGAAAGTCCGGAGCGAGAGAAACAGAAAGGATGGGCTGTAATTGCAGAGGAGTGTCTGTGCAGATAAACATCCGCTCCTGATCATTACTAACCAGCACTCGCTCACAGACGCTCACACGGCATTCCAAGGAGCTTTAAAGACTTTCAAAGAGAAATACCATGGTATCTGATCAGTGTATCCCAAATTACTTCACAGAATACCACGGTACTGCCACGGTAAATGATCAAATACCATGGTATTATTACAAATGATCATCTACATGGATCTACTTAAACTACTATAATATTACCATGGTATCTGACCAATGTATTCCGAGGTACTTGAACAGAATACTGTGGTAAAAGAACAAAAAACATGGTTTTACAATTGTACCTGGTGAAAAATTATGATATATATGATGGTACTTACAATAAAATTAAAATAAAGTAAAACTAAAACTAAAGTAAATGTATACAGGCTCAATGTGAAATATTAATACTATAAATATTAGACAAAATATTGATTTTCTATTATGTTACATTATTATGAGTTATTCACTATACTTTACAGTTACATACTATTTATTGAAATCTTTTATTTTGATATAATTTACAAATAAATATTTATTATTTATAATTTATTTATTTATTAATTTAATTAGATATATAGTTATTTATCATAATAATTTATTTTATAATTATAATAATTTTTTTTATTATAATAATATTTAATTTTTTACTATTTTTTTTTACAAAATGACACACTTATGTTACATATTATTTCATCTTTAAAATCACTAAAACGTGAAAACCGTGGTAACATCTTGGTACTAAATGACTACCTCGAAAGGGAAAATATACATCTTTTCACTCGGTATTAAACTTTATAGACAACCATGGTATTACTATGGTAAATGATGGTATTACCTTAGCATCTGTCCAAATGTATCCCAAGGAAGCCACAATACTCCCGTGGTAAATTAACAAAATACTACGGTACTACCATGGTCCAAAAAGTGTGATAATGTTTTTTTTCAGCAGTTACACTGTAGTATTTACTATTCAACTATTTAATTCACTCAGAAATTGCTATTAATTTTCAGAAATAATTACAAGAAATGGCACGTAACACACAGATTTAAACAACACCTCACCTGTGCGCCGCTGGTCTCAGGACGGCATTCCTCACACTAAACACAAGAAACACACTCGTTTAGCACGCCTCGTTATTATAATTACAGTACAGCTCCACATTCTTCAGCCGGTCAGATCACCTCAAACACATGAACAAGCAGTGAGTCCATGTTACTGTAATTCTAGGAGTGCTCAGTCTTTCTGAGGCCACAGATCTACAATACTAATACATAAACAATATTATTATTGTAAACGTGTGTAAAATATTATTAGAAAAATATTTATTCATGACAAATTTTTTTTATTAATATTATCACATTATTCTATTCACTATAGAACTGTATTATGTATAATTTATTTTAATCAGTTGTATATAAATTATTTTAGTCATTTTTTTACTTATTTTAATATTTTTTATGTAATTTACTGTACATTTATTTTAATCAAATTACATCCATTATTTATTTTTTTTGCGTTGATTAATTTATTTTAATCATTTGTATATTATTTAATTATTTTAGTAATTTAAAACTTATTTTAATATTTTTTATTTATGTAATTTACATTGATTTTAATCAAATTACAAGCGTTTAATTTTATTTATTTTATTTATTTATTTATTTTCAACACTGTTTTTCTCTAAAGTGACTGACAGCTGATATAATGTTAACCCTAATTTATTTTAATATTTTATTATTTATTTTTATTTTAATCAAAGAACATGAGTTTGTTAGATTGTACTTTTTTTTAATTATTGATTTACATTGTTTAAACTTTTTTGTTCATTAACAAGTAACTGATGGCTGACATAACACTAAACCTAACCCTAATATAATTAATAATTGTATTATTTTTTATTTATCACATCCAAATTTGAAAGATGTTGACATCTACTTTTATTTTTTAATTTTACTGTTATTTTTACACTTAATCATTTTAATTAATTTTTATTTCATTTACAAAAAAAAATTACATAAATATATATATATATATATATATATATATATATATATATATTATATATATATATACACACACACACACAAACTTGTTTTTTTTTCTCTAAAGTGATTGACAGTTAATATAATGCTGGTTTATACACAATAATGACATCAAATATGATTCATACAAATATAGTGAACACTTATGTTTGTAAATTCACTAAAACATGACTAAAGCTGTTGGCAACACTGTAAACACATTTTAATTAAACTTTCAGTATTACTAGTCTCATTAACCAGTACACTGTGGTGGTTTAGTTTCATATTTACAATGTTTTTAATAATGACTACATTAAAGTATCACAGTATTTTTATTTACCTCAGTATTTCACACAATACCATGGTACCATGTTATTTTAAGCCTATGAGCGCAGTTTCGCTATTATAAACCCGCACTGCATAACTTACTTGATCCGGACTAAACCGTGTCTAGAGTTTAAACCTAACTTACCAGGTTTAGTTAAGGTTCAGGTTAGTTAGTTTACCTTCAGCTGGCGGGTTTTCAGAGCTGTCAATCATCCCTGTCAATCAATCACTTCTGTCAAGAATTAAAATCTCTGATTCTGAGCTATAATTAAAGATTACTAACTGTTAGATGATTCGCAGAGAAGCGTGCAGTTAATCGCGTCGCTCTCACTCTTATCAGCGCGTCTGGTTTATCGATAAACTGAGATAAACGTGCCGATCATACCTGTGTAGAACTTCCGCCTCGAATCCGCCAACGGTCCTGAGTCTGATGACGACGAACTGACGAGAAATAAACTCCAGCGCGGATTTAAACGGGCTTTTCACGTGAAGCGATACCAGCGGGATTTCCAACTTTCTCTCAGTAGTGTGTGTGTGTGTGTGTGTGAGAGAGAGAGAGAGTGAGAGAAAGTGTGTTTGTGTCACATTGGCCGCGTCTGAAACTCTATTGCGCCGCCTACATAGACAGCGCGTGGAGCCAGCGTCAGGGTCACGTGACGCTCTAGCACGCTGTCTACATAGGACGCCTCACTAGGATTTAAAACACATCCCATGATGTCCGCTGAATGTGACCGTCAACAATGACATAATAGTACACAACGTTACACAGGTTATCTAAATATAACAGACTTGTAGTTTTTAATAATATATTTTTTAAACCAGATATTTTATCGTTTTTGTATTTTGTCTATATAGTTTTTTTATTTAAATTTTTGTATTTTTCAATATTAATTTAATGATTTTTTTTTAAATTGTTTTAGCACATCAAATTACACTAAATTAAAAAAAATATTTTCTTTGAAAATTGCTGAAATAAAAATGTTTTGATTGGCTATTTTAATTTAATAAAAAATAAATTTTTTCTAAATTAATTAAATAAATATTTTTTGATTGTTTGTTTTTTTTATTTCAGTCAATGTTTTATGTTAACTATAATTACACACACAACAATATTAATATATATATATATATATATATATATATATATATATATATATATATATATATTCATTATATATATAGTACAAAATATTAAACTAACAATTTTTAGAGATCATATTTAAAAAAAAAAGTGGCAATTTTTGGGTGGGGAATGACATCAAAGAAAAGGGAATAAAAAAACAATTATCACTAATTATCTTTCTTAAAATGAGACAAATCAGTCTGATAATTGCAATAATTCAAAACAGGTGTAAAAATGTGATAATTAAGTTCAGGCAATGACCCAAATTCATTATTTTATTATATTAGTGTGTAAATAATCAGGTTAATTGAGTTTGACCTCATATATCTTCAGTGTTTTTAAGAGGAATGAGCCCTAGCTGCTGCTCGGTTCACTTCTGAGGGACTTTCTCATCTAGTGCACTCATAAATCTGCAGCAGTGAGTGTGCATCAACATGTTAGGGTGCCACACAGACAGAAAGAGAGATTTAAAACAGAGCCAAGACAAAACACTGAACAGATGGAGGACTAAAGTGCACTAAAGTTGCACACTAGACGCTGTCAGACACATTCAGACGTCACACTATTCACACAATGAAAGCTCTCGGTGTGTTGTTTTCCTGCTGCAGCACATCTGTCGGCTGCTGCTCATGAAGGGCACTAGAGCCTGGAGCACTGGCCGGGCGCCCAATGAAACGACTGCGAGAGTTCACAGTGGAACTAAAGCAGAACCGCTGCAGTCGATCAAGTGTGAACTCAGCCCCGCCCCCAAACACACACCATTGGTCGAGCCAGTGCAGAGCCCCGCCCACTCAAACACATTTTAGTCATTTTCCAGTACAAATATCTACAATTTATTTAGACAAGATACAAAAAGACTTTAGATGAGCTGATATAATTTATTGCATAATTTATTGTTATTATAATAGTTTGTCATGTAATGTGTAACAAGGACACCTTAAAACAAAGTGTCACCCAAAAAGACTATATAAGATATATTTTATTATTATTATTAACTGTTTATTATCATTATTTTTATTTATTGATTGATTGATTTAGCAACATTTGCTACATTTAGGATCAACACTTCAGTCAAACAGTTGTTTTTTGTTTTTGTTTTTTTTTGAAAAACTTAGATCATAATGAGTTTATGCTTAAAACAAGAATAACAAATAATCTTGTTTTTCCTTTGAATTCAGTTCATTTTTCTTAATACACTGATAGATATTTGTTTTATTCATAAACTCATTGATTTTGGGAAAATCAGTGAGAAACCAAAACTTAATCGTAAGTCATTTTGCATCTAATGCAGTAAATTTTAAGATATTTGTACTGGAAAACAAGACAAAAACACCAAGACTCTTTATTTTTATTGATTATTATTGGTATGATTTATCTGTATTTATTTATTTCAAACATTTAGGATATTTAAATGAGCTTCAAAAACCCCAAAAGCGCTTTAAACTGCACTGGTTTGGATTCTATATATGTATATCTTAAGGGTTTTCTTATGAAATATACGAGTTTTACTATTACTGTCACATTACAAGATCAGTAGCACTTTAAAGCAGATCAATTAATTCTATGATTACGATATGAAACATTTACATGAAAGATTCTTAAAGAACAAGCACAAACACGGAAGTAAAGAATCTTTAAGAATCTTGTATTGGAAAACGAGACAAGAATATGAATCATATTTGCAGTGCATCAGTGCTGATGAAATCACACTTGTGTCCTTGATTTTTAGCTTTAGGTAAAAAGCACATTTATTGGATCTACACTGCAGAAACTCTGTCCTTGGATCTTTAACAGCAGAAACCCCTCAGAGATCCACATTTGCACGTGAATGAAAACAGTGAAGAGACTCATCAGCACTGATACACTCATGCAAACCACTGTTTCTAAGATAAAAGCATGGACTTCCAGGACATTTCACTTGCAAATCAAGCTGGTTTTTCCCGTCCGTCCTGACGGTGAAGACATTTGTAGAAATGCAACACTTAGGAGCATCAAAAAAAAAGACCAAAAGAGGCGAAAAACTGACAAACATTTATTAAAAACAGATTAAACAGAGACGTTTCTTACCAAATATATTATTAACTGCATTTCATGTTACAAGAGCACTTGATTTTTAAAGCTTTGACTGACGTAAATTATGCAGAAAGAGCACAAACCATCATTAGTCCAAGCGTGATATTATATTATAGACATGATATGAACACACAGATTTAGTCAAGTATTTAATGAAATCCCAAAATATTCTTAAAGAATGTTTTTTTTTTTTTTTTTGTTCTGGTTTATCTATTTACCCTGAATGAAATATCAAATATCATCACCGCATGTAGTTTTTACATCGATACGCACCATAAAATTAAACTCATCTGATTAAAACATTAACGCCAGCTTTGTTCGTTCGCGTTCAGATGTCATGAAGTCCACACACCAGGTTTGCAGGCACTGATATATCTGTGGATTCAAAGCAAAAACAGTGACAACGTCAGATAATAATAATAATAATGTTTTATTTATATAGTGCCTTTCAAAACCCAAGTACAAATATACAGTCACATGATCAACCAAATAAAGCAGACGGAGATCATCATACACTCTTAAAAATAAAAGTGCTTCACAGTGATGCCACAGAAGAACCTTTTTTGTCTGAATGGTTTCATACAGAATCTTTAACATCTGAAGAACCTTTCTGTTTCACAAAAGCTTCTTTGAAGGTTCCTCAGATTATAAAAAGTTAAGAAAGAGATGCTTCTTTGACTGAATGGTTCTTCAGAATCTGTTAAGCACCTTTATTTTTAAGAGTGTATGCACCAGATCTGTAATACAAGCAAGCATGGAACTGAAATAAATGAGGCAGACGGTCACTTAACAAAACATAAGTGAGGTTTGAGATCAGTTTTAAAGCTCTGGAGTGAAGAGTGTGACAAAATAATAAACTCTTTCATGAACACATGTATTTTTAAGCAGCGTGGGAACCCGGTGCATGATTTTAGTGTTCGTTAGCCATCAAACGAAGCTCAGGATGAGCAACACGACACACCCTGACAAACCTGAGCAAACGACATGTAATCACTCATCCTGTGATGAGCACACATCCCTACAGGCTGAGACACACATCATTCACTCGCTGTGGACCTGTGCCACACAAAACTAGAACGGGTTTGACTCGCTCTCACGTGTCCACGCCAAGAACAACAAGTTGATCTGAGTGTGAAAGAATGTGAAACACAACGCATCCGACGACTTCAGAATATTGGAAGATAGTGACAGTCGGGGACTTTATGAACGGTGAATCTCTGTTAAAGTGTAATTTATTTCTGTGATGTGCAGCTGTATTTTCAGCATCATTACTCCAGTCTTCAGTGTCACATGATCTTCAGAAATCATTCTTATAGGCTGATTTAAAACATTTTTTTAACAAATCAAAGATGCATTAAATTGATTATAATGTTACAAAAGATAAATTATGTTCTTTTGAACTTTTCTATTCATCTGTGAATCCTGAAAAATAAAATGCATCACAGTTTCCACAAAAATATTAATGTTTTCAACATTGATAATAATCAGAAATGTTTCTTGAGCAGCAAATCATCATATTAGAATGATTTCTGAAGATCATGTGACACTGAAGACTGGAGTAATGATGCTGAAAATACAGCTGCACATCACAGAAATAAATTACACTTTAACAGAGATTCACACAGAAAACAGCTGTTTTAAATAAGAATAATATTTCATAATTTTTACTGTAATTTCGATTAAATAAATGCAGAAGAGCAGAAGAGACCAGTCCCAGTTATTCCAAAACACAATATGTAATGTATACTGCTAAATCTCTGCAGTGTATGCAGCGTTAATAAACAGATACTGTACCTATTTTCTTAGGTTTGGGGAGGTTGAGGTTGTTCATGATGTTCACAAACTCTTGGAGAGTCTTCGTCAGCCGTGGATTGAACTTCTTCTCCTCATCGACGGTGGAGACGGTCTGCCCTTCAGCGACAAACAGGAGAATAAATCACACACACAAAACAGCTGAGAGAAGGACACAGACCCCTGAGGCTGATATATATCATACACACACACAAACAAACAGGTAGTCTAAATATAAGTTCGGTTTAACTTGAAGAAATTGTGACAGAAATATATTAATCCACTGTTGTTCAGTAGACTGTACCTACTACTGCTGCTAAAATAAAACAAGGAATAATAACACAATACTTCTTCCAGATTTTCATTTTAATACTAAATCCCTTTTGTTTGCCAAAAAGTAAAAGTAAAAGTTTTTCATTTCATTAAAAGATAAATTAATGTTTTATGCCTGAGAATTTCTGAAAAAAAAAAAAAAATGTCATAGAGCTATTGTAAACATTTTAAGAAATTAAATTGTTTTTTATGCATTCAAATAATCAGACATGCTTAAACATTTTTTTGTTATAATAAAGATGGTGGTGAGAAAATATAAAATTTTTCAGGGGTATAATTTTTTTATATGTGTGTTTTATTGTATAATTTTCATGATTTTAATCAATTAGACATGCTTTTTGATTAATACAATTTAATTAAAGCATTGAAATGAGTCCAGAAAAATGTAAATAAAAAAAAAAAAAAAATGAATCCAGAAAAATTAAAATGGAAAAAAATGGAATTCAAAAAAAAAAAAAAAATATCGGAATTGGGAAAAATAAATAAAACTCAAACAGATTTCATAGGGCCCTAGATAGTATTAACCTCATTAAATAGTTCAAATGGATAACACGGTTGTCTTTTTCAGACTGAAAAAAAAAATAAAAAATACTGAAAAAGCAGTGATTTATGCAGCTTTCGTGTCCTGTGGTAAAACACCTTTAACACACAGCGTCTCACAGTTTACCGCGGTAAACGAGTGTCATCACGTACCCTTGTAGTCGTGAGCAGGGTATATGAAGCAGTGTCCCGGCAGAGTGAAGATCTTCTTATGGACAGACTCATACAGTCTTTGAGGACTACCTGAATGAAGACAGGTGCAGAGCGTTACTGTGGCGCCATCATGTGGACATCTGAAGTACTACAAAAACAACAAAATACACACAGGCAAAATGCTGGAGGATGTAATGGATACTCTATATATATATATATATATATATATTTGCAGCTTCGGTGATTATATTCTGCTTTTTATTTTATATATATATATTTGCAGCTTCGGTGATTATATTCTGCTTTTTATTTTGGTATTACATTTTCTAAACAGCTCATCATTTGACTAGTTTCACAATAAGGGCAGGTAAATATTGCCATTTATGAGTGTGTGTGGTTATATTGGTGCATATAAATGTGCAAGACTGAATTCATTTTCTTTTAGTGAAAAATAGAGTGAAAATATAATTTGTATTGAATTTTTGCTTTATTTTGCATGCACTGAATTTTTTTTTTGATGCACTGAATATTATTATAAAACCTAAAACTGCACACGTTTGAGTCTATATCATCCTCGAGGGTGGATGTGAAGGGTTTGTGTGGTTGGACCTTGCTGGAAGTCGGTGCGTCCGCAGCCGCGGATGAGCAGAGCGTCTCCGGTGAAGGCCATGCGCTCGTCTTCAGAGACGTACGTCACGCATCCGTCTGTGTGTCCCGGCGTCTCTCGCACCGTCAGACACTGAAATAAGAGTCATTCTTTACAGAACCTGCTCAGCTCTCTCTGACTCTGATCATCTGACAACAACACTGTAACACATCAGCACTGTCAGCAACACAGACTACATTAATGATCTTTGTGATGGTTTACGGTGTTGTTGTCAGATGATCAGGATGATCAGAGTCAGAGAGAATCGAGATGATCTTGTTTTTTTGTAGTGTGGATTTTAAAATGCATTGCATTGCCTTGATTAATTGCAATATTAAAATATATATTTTTATATAATTTATTTACATGATATATTTTGTATTTATTATATTTTTGAAATTGATATTTAATATTAATAAACTTACTGTAAATGACCCAGTCATGATCCTGAATCAATGTGGCCTGATCACTTCCAATATTAAATTATATATATATATATATATATATATATATATATATATATATATATATATATATATATATATATATATACTATATATATATATATATATATTTTTTTTTTTTTTTTTTTTTTTTACATTCAATGTAAATATACGGAACGTAATATATTTTAAAATATATTGCATTGCCCTGGTCACTTATTATTATACATATTATTATAATTATTATTTATATTGATTTATATTATATATTATTATATTTAATTTAAATAAACTGACTGTAAATGACCGTATCATAATCTTGTTTTTAAATCTGTGTTGATTTTAAGGTTATTGCATTGCCCTGATCACATGCAATATTAAATTATATATATATATATATATATATATTATATATATATATATATATATATATATATATATATATATATATATTTTTTTTATTTTTTTTTATGTTTGTATTTTTATATATATTTGTATTATTATATGTCTTTACTGTCCCTTTTGAGTAATTTAACACATTTGTTTTAGAAGTTTATTGCATTGACCCGACCACATGCAATATTAAATTATATTATTATAGTTATTTATATCTAAAACAAATAAATTTATTTTGTTTTTGAATAAGTGTGTTTTTAAGGTTTAATGAATTGGCATCATTACTTGCAATTATTAAAAAATAAATTCAGTTCTATTTTTATATTTACATATTTCTACCATATTCTTATTTTTATCTATATTTAATGCAGCTAAACTGGCTGTAAAGGACATGATTTTGTGTAAGTACATGCTCATACGTGTTTGCCGAAGCTGATGCGGTCTCCCTCTGACAGCTGGATGTCGGCGGCGGCTCCGCTGTGTTTGGAGATGGCACTCTTCAGGCCAAACACCTTCTTCTTCAGGAGTCCGGTGCCGGTGATGTGATCGGCATGACAGTGAGTGTTCACTGCAGAGAACAAGCCATCCTCATCATCCTCATCCTCATCATCATCATCCTCATCGTCATCATCCTCATCATCATCATCATCATCATCATCATCATCATCCTCATCCTCATCCTCATCTTCATCTCCTCATCATCGATCATCCTCACCATCATCATCATCATCATCATCATCTTCATCCATCCTCATCATCATCATGATCCTCATCATCATCATCATCCTCATCCTCATCCATCCTCATCATCATTCTCGTCATCCCTCATCATCACCGCCATCATCCTCATCCATCATCATCCTCATCATCATCCTCATCATCCATCATCATCCCCATCATCATCCTCATCCTCATCATCCTCCATCATCATCATCCTCATCCATCATCATCATCCTCATCATCCATCATCATCCTCATCACCATCGTCATCCTCATCATCCTCATTCTCATCATCATCCTCATCCATCATCATCATCCCCATCATCCTTCATCATCACCATCAGCATCCTCATCATCATCATCCTCATCCATCATCATCCTCCATCATCATCAATCATCTCCTCCATCCTCCATCACCATCCTCATCGTCATCCTCCATCATCATCATCCTCTCATCCATCATCATCACCATCATCATCATCATCACCATCACACCATCATCATCCTCAACATCATCATCATCACCATCATCATCACCATCCTCATCATCTTTATTCTATTATCATCATCCTCATCATCCATCATCATCCTCATCATCCTCCATCATCACCATCATCATCCTCATCTACATACTCATCCATCATCATCATCATTATCCATCCTCATCATCATCATCATCACCCTCATCATCATCACCCTCATCATCATCACCCTCATCTTCATCCATCCTCATCCATCATCATCCTCTATCATCATCACCCTCATCATCATCACCCTCATCTTCATCCATCCTCATCATCATCCATCCTCATCATCATCCTCATCATCATCCATCCTCATCCATCATCCTCATCCATCATCATCATCATCATCACCCTCATCATCATCCATCCTCATCATCCTCATCATCATCCATCATCATCACCATCATCATTATCCATCCTCATCATCATCATCCTCATCATCATCACCCTCATCATCATCCTCATCTTCATCATCCTCATCCATCATCATCATCCATCCTCATCATCCTCATCATCATCCATCATCATCACCCTCATCATCCTCATCATCATCCTCATCATCATCCATCCTCATCATCACCCTCATCATCATCTATCCTCATCCATCATCCTCATCCATCATCCATCCTCATCCATCATCCTCATCCATCATCATCCTCATCATCATCCTCATCATCACCCTCATCTTCATCCATCCTCATCATCATCCATCCTCATCCATCATCCTCATCCTACATATCACCCTCCACATCATCATCCTCATCATCATCCATCCTCATCATCACCCTCATCATCATCTATCCTCATCATCATCCATCATCATCACCCTCATCATCATCATCCTCATCATCCTCATCATCATCCTCATCATCATCTCCATTCATCATCCTCATCATCACCCTCATCTTCATCCATCCTCATCATCATCATCCATCCTCATCATCACCCTCATCATCATCATCATCACCCTCATCTTCATCCATCATCATCCTCATCCTCATCATCACCCTCATCTTCATCCATCCTCATCATCATCCATCCTCATCCATCATCCTCATCCATCATCCATCCTCATCCATCATCCTCATCATCATCATCACCCTCATCATCATCATCCTCATCATCATCATCATTAGGGCTGCATGATATATCGAAATTGCAAGGGTGTGCGATATCTGAATCATTTTAATAATAGGCTACTTAAATCAAAACGTTGCAAAAGGTCAATGTTTTAGTTTGACGCATATAGCAGAGAATTGCTTGACATTAAAAAGAGTTCAAGAAAACAACTCTTTGGCTTCTGGTCTTGCTGTCTGACTCACACCTGAAGCGCGCGCACAAGCCGCATCTCGCACAGCGTCTCTTCAGTTCTGCCGCACACACACACACACACACACACACACACACACACACACACACACAAACACACACACACACACAGAGAGACAGCGTGCGAACACAGAGTTGATCCGTCTTTCGCATCTCCTCATATTTGAACAGACACATACACACAGATTTATGTCAATATTACCCGTCTCGATGATCATTCTCGTAAACGTAGTCAGTTATGTTTTAAATGAATGTAAACAGCTGAGAAAGAAATTGGGTGTGTATCATTATACTGGATCCGAGCAGTCTGTCTTAAAGGGACAGCAGCCTATAAATACGTGCTGCTGAATATGTCACTAATGTTAATCAAACAACAAAGCAGCTATAACAAAGATTAATCTAAATTTAATTCATACAGTGACCATAATGCAGTGTTATTATACACTTAATTATTACATTTCTGTACCTGAATACTACTGTTTATTTTATCTATGCTTGTAAATTGTGTATTTCTTTTTCTTTCTTTTTATTGACTGTTCACTTGCCTTTAATCATGCTTGAACTTACTCAGACTATAGTTTTTGCCGTGGTATATGAAGAAGCACTTAAAGTGTATGGAAAGCAAAACTACAATGATAGAAAATTAGCATCATTCATTTATTTATTTTTTTTGCATGTTCACACTGTTGTTAAAATGACATTTTCTGATTTGTGACATTACTTTTTATGTACTGCTAAAACACTGCTGGTCACTTTCTGATGGCTGCTGGTCAGAAGTTTTTGTGAGAAAGAATGTGAAACAAATTGGTTATCATTTTTATTTTAAATATTTTAAAATATAACTCAAATTGATTTTACAAACTTTAAGCAATATCGTATTGCATATCGTATATCGCATTTTTTAACAAGGTATCGGATATTGCATTTTTCTTCAATATCGCACAGCCTTCTCATCATCCTCATCATCAGCAGCAAACTTTAAGTGTTCATCTCACACAGATCTGAATTCACATGCATCTCCTTAGGGCTGGGCATTAATTCAATATCAATATATATCACATATATACTACCAGTCAAAATTTTGGGATCAGAACAATTTTTAATGATTTTACATGAGTTTCATCTCTCGCCAAGGCTGCATTTATTTGATCAAAAATACAGGAAAAAATGTAATATTGTGAAATATTAATAATAATGTTAGAGAGTGAATGTGCGCTTTTTAATCCAGAGCGTCTGGCTTCTCATCTGTGCTTGTTTACATTAGGGCTGTCAAAATGGTTGCAAAACTAAATTTTAATTTTGTGCTTAAATATTATAATTATTCGAATTATATTTGAATTTAAAAGGCATAATTTCAGTTAGGGTGGAAAAAATCTTTTTTCTTCTCTCCTGAGGCCACAAGAGGGCGCATTGAGCAAGATATTAGTAATGCACATTTCTTCAAAGCAATAAAATAACAAGACTATCTTTGAAAAAAGTGCATAATGTTTAAAATAAGGTTTATAAACCATATCTAATTATTAAGTTGCTTGAACAATTAGAAACAAAGCAGCATCATGCATGTATGTATAGTTTAATACAAAGGAACGAAAAACAATCACAAAGAGTACTTTTTCTATTTAAAAGCATGAGATGCAGTGCGATGAGAAAACCGCCAGACATGTTTTTTATAAGTTGAACTTACATTAATTTTACATAGCTTTCTAAACATGCTCTCTTGTGCGAGACGTCCCTCTAAAACAGTGGTTCTCAATCTTTTTTACAACGCAAGCCCAGGTTAGCGGTTTAAGGTGGATATGGCATGGGGGAAAACATTTTTCCAGACAACAAAGACATCCTTTACTGGTGCTCTTGGCAGATTTTTTTAAAAATATATTGTTCATATTAATATCAGCATTATATTTTATCGACCAAAATTAAGAATTATATTGTGATATAAATTCTGGCCAGCCCTCAACTCCTAAACTTTAAACTAATAAACATAAAAGCGATGCTTACAGGCCACTTTGAGCGTCAGGCCCAGGTCATTGATGAGCTGCAGATCTCTGTCCACCGTCTCCAGCACCGGATCGATCAGAACGGCCTCTCGGCTGTCAGCATCCGCCAGCAGGTATGTGTACGTGCTGCTCTCAGACTCAAAGAGCTACAGGAACAACAACAGCAGCAGAGACTCGATCAGTCAGCGTGAGTCAGCAGTCCACTCCTATCTCTCCATCTGTCACCTGCTGCTGCTGTACTGTACACCCAACTACTGCTTCTGGCAACATTCCATAAAACACTGCTACAGCAGTAACAGTAGCTGTAGTAACAATCTAAATGTTGCAGTGCTGCGTTGATATATTTGTAACAGAATGTCAATAGGGGATGTTTCTATGCTGTGCTCGTTTTAGCATACAGGAGTCACAAAAATCCTTTTTGCATTACGTTTTTAGTCGATAAATACAGCACATAAATAACATCCATCACAGCTCAAAGTCCTGTCAAATGCTGTGAGAAAAGTTGAACTTTAACTTTTATGTGTCTGTATTGTTTTATAATGCCGGTGTAAATCACTCAGATCATTGTGTATCAGAAGAAGTCTTATATAACTTTGCTTTGGATCTGTTATTGTTATTATTTCCAGTGTTTAGCGCTTCCTGAACGCTATTAAACACACAAACACCGGCTTGTTTTCGCTCGTGTCAGTAGAATAAGCGACTGCGCGGCTCGGCCTGTCTGAACAGCGGCGCTCGGGGCTCCATCAGTCCGCTGTAGAGTCTCACTGAGGCGGCTGCGCTGCTCGGCTCGATCCGCGGGGGTTTGCAGCTCCACACGCGGCTCGCAACACTCACTGCGGGCTTCAGTCTGTGTAAGAGAGCTGCACTCATTTTACTTCCGTCTCCACCTCAGACTGGTCTGGCGAGTGTCGGTCTGGTCTGATCTGTATCTGAATGAACTCGGGTGTCACAATGTAACAGTAAACGCGCGAGTCACGCCTCCTTCCGCGGACACTGCAGACAACGCGTTATAACGCCTCACACGTGACCTACACATGCATAAAATCTCTTAATGTTTAGTAAATATTCAGTAGAGACAGTTGTATGGAAGATTGTAACGCCCCGACGCAATGTTTACGAAATTCGATCTTGTCACGGAACTTTGACGTGTCTGCGCATGCGCAGTACAATCTTGCGTGCGGTTATTCTCAGTGTTGCCGACCAATTTTCTGGGGAAGTCGCTGAAGGAGGGTCGATTTGTTGCTAAAAGCTGCCAAATTACATTGTGATGTCATCAAATCTCGGCAAAAAAAATATCTGATGTAAGTTAATTTAGATTTGTAAAATAATAAGCATAATATTCAAATATGAATAACTGTGTTTTTAAACACATTGAATTATTGAACACTTTTGAATGATTACAATTTAGTTTTTTTCTTTTTTAATAGCTAGTAAACTAGTAATACTACACATTCTCAACAATTATGCTTTAAGCAGTGTATTAGTAGTTAGTATGCTACACTCTTAAGAAAGGTCTGTAAACATAGGGCACAATCTACTATGTTAATATGAAAAAAAAATTATTTGTTATGAGCCGCCACGAATAAACCAATGTATGGGAAACACTGGACACTGCTGTAAGTCAAAAGTACAAGTAGTTTTGAGAAGAAATCTGAGGAATATTTTTACAGACTGCGGAAAGCTACAGAAGAGAGAATTGAAATGAATTGCTGCAATTCACAGAAACAAATGGACTCCAGGCAGCGAAACACAGATTTGCAGTTATCTTGTAATGCCCATATGCTAAATTTCGTAGTAAAATCATACCCTACCTATTCTATTGTTATATAGTGTATTGACAACTCATCAATTAAATATTCACCAACTTATATTCTGCATAACTGGATGTTTTTAAAAATTGAAAATTATTTTTTTTTTTTTTTGATGTGTATAGTTTTTTGGATGGTATTGTGTTTTTTGGTGTGATGTTTGGAAGATATAAATCAGAATCGTGACATGAACTCAGAATTGCGAGATACGAATTCTGAATTGCAAAGCATAAATTAGAATTGTGATCTAAATCAGAATTACAAGATATAAATTCAGGATTGCCAGAACTCTGATTTAAACTCTGAATTGTGAGAAAGAAAGTCAGAATTTTGAGTTATCTCAGAAATCTGAGGAAAGAAAGCCCAAATTGTGAGACAAAAAGTTGCAATAAAATTGGGCTTCCATTCATGAGCATTCAGTAAATCAGAGACGGATATTGACAGCCGGATGACTCGAGAGCTCTGAACTCACCTGTGAAGATGCTGGTAAAGGCCTCTAAACCTGCAGCTTTATAAAGACGCTGATGTTCAACAACAATCACCAATCATGAAAGTTCAGAGTGCCTAGAGTCACGCAAGCTCAGAAATATCAATGAGTCTCTGAGGGTCAATTACAGACACAACACAACACTCCCAGCAGGTTACATAGCAACTACAGCACATGCTCATTAATATTCATGAGCTGTCTTCTCCATATTATGTATTGGATGAGATGTGGGCCACTTCAGGTCCCGGATCAGTGATGATTGCAGGACTCTGTCCAGACAGAGTTTCCGGATACATGATCAGATTCGAATTCAAGCGTCATGATGATGATGATCAGAAACAGTCAGAGTGAATCAGCTGAATAAACCACATTCCATTCATCACCACACGCCCTTCTCTGAGCGTACGTGACTCCAGTCACAGTCAGATCACATTTTATTGCATCTTTTTATTGCACACTCTCACAAAGCTTTCAGTTATCAGTTATGAGATTAAAGCCTTGTACAATCTGTGTAATAATAATTATTGACACTGTTTTCAAAAGGAATAGTTCTGTGTGGTGACCGTCGAGAAGGACTCTTCCTTTTAATCCTGAAATCAATTA
>NC_056612.1:29996507-30001507 GCF_018340385.1 Cyprinus carpio | reverse complement strand
GCCTTACAGACATGAAAAATATATACATAGTGAAATGTCTACTTTCAAATGAACCAATTCAAATGGAAAACAAACATTCTCAGATTATGTAATCCGTGTGAAAGATGCATACAGACGCATCACTACTGCGAAGATGACGAGTTAGTGTCGCCGACTTCATCTCTTAAGATGAAAACAAAAAACACTAGTTTATCAATGAATTATTATATCATGATTATTAATTCTGCCGGTGTGCTGAGGCAAGCTTTATACATGCGCTTAAGCGCTTATTAGGCTTTGTAGGCAATTAAATGCTCATTATAATGATTTAAATGGTTTATTAATAAACGTGCAATTAGTCAACTTATGCTTTAAATGAATGACTACTAGTCAATCAGAAAAATCCTTAGTCGAGGGCAGCCTTTTCAAGCAAACTGTCCCTTTAATGCATGTGGATACCTGACAGGAGTCCACTCCTCCCTCCATAACGCCAGCGCAGAGCATTCTGGGAGTGAGCTGTGAGCCGTGCACGTTGGGCTGTGAGCAGACGGTCTGATCGATCAGCTGAATCGAAGCCTGTCTCAGGTGTGACGTTACAGACCCTGTGAGAGAACCAAAGCACATGAATGGATGAACGCACCTTCAGGATGCTGTAAACGCTCCAGAAACACTCTCACCTCGTTCCTGTGTGTGACCCCAGCCCGTCACCCAGCAGGACGATCCCGGAGGAAAAGAATCTGTCAGACGGGGCAAACACACGGGTCTCACGCCGTCTAAACCACAGACAACACAGAGGCATGCTGGCAAAATGATTCTAATTTTGAAATACGAGTCCATAATCCTTAATAACGCTTCCTCCAGGGAAAAAAGACACAATATTTTTTTCTTTTTTTTTTTCTTTTTTTTTTTTTTAGTTCTGGTGTGATGAATCAGGAGAGAAATCTGCACAGATCAAGCATCGTTTAAACAGGCTCTACACAAATATGTGTCTGGACTTTGAAGTGAGAGACAACAGGAGATACACTTTCAAAGCATAAAGCGTTATTATGGATTATGGTATTTTAGTTAATACATCTTAATGATGGATTTGTTTCAGCTTTAGTCTTCTCCAGATGTTAACTGATGGACTGGAGTGCTGTGGATTACTTGTGGATTATTGTGATGTTTTTATCAGCTGTATGGACTCTCATTCAGATGGCACCCATTCACTGCATAGCAAGTGATACAATGCTACATTTCTCCAAATCTGATGAAGAAGCTCTATGTGCATAATTAGTTTCATTTTAATTTGCAAGCGTGAACACACCTCCCATCTCCATCTCTGTCTGTGTGCGCAGCAGACACAGGTCGTAGTCCTTGTTCTTCTTTGAGTATTCTGGGTGCAGGTTTATCTGAAGTGCGTGGTAGCGTTTTCCCTGAGACGGATCCGAGATGTTCACGGTATCAACCACCACGGTCCAGTCCGACTCTGGCTTTATGCCATATCTGTCAAACGAGACGAACACAGAGATGAGCGCCATGAGAATCCCCTCAGTGTCTGTCGTCTCATACTCACTCTATGAAGCAGTGGGTGGCAGTGATGACCCAGCGAGGGCTGATGATGACTCCTCCACACACGTGTTTGCCCTGATATTGTAAACTGGTCTGCCAACCCCACTGATTCTTCACAGCCTCCGTACCGCCCACAATACGCAACCAAAGAGGATCAGCGCTTATTGCTGTGGAGCAATCTGGGAGACAAAGACCAGGTAAAACGAGTGGACATGGACAGGAAGAGAGCATGCTGGGTAACCCTGTGGGTCGGGGCAGGTAAAGAAATTGTCACTTTATCTGTGGGGCGGGTTGGGGTGGGTCATTAAAAACAAAATGTAAAAAAATCCATGTATGTTGCACGTCACGAAAGCACCAAGCAGCTCCCACTGACACCCATGAAAACACAAACTGAGAAATAAAAGTGAAGATGGAAGACGAGGTGCGGGAGAAATGGAGGCCGGGAATTTACATCATTAAAAGAAAAAAGGTCAGGCTGCTTGTTTAGCCTATTAGATGAATACAAATGCTGGTTTGTAAATGTTGAAAATGTTTATCATTATCTTGTTATTAATGTGGCCCGATTTATGGTTCATATTCATAATCGTATGTTGTTGCCAGTTTACAGGGCGATGTTTCCAAGCACTTTCAGGCTGAATTAAAGGCTGTTTTTATTTAATTTCAATGCCTAGTATGTCTATTTAATGGTCGCGGATGTGGGGTGGGTTGTGAAAATAGATACAGTGGTGCAGGGCAGGCCAAATAATTTCATAAAAGTGGGACCCGCGGGCTGGACAAAAACCATCACTACTGCAAAACCATCACTACTGCAAAATACACTGCAAAAAAGCTCATCTTATTTAGTGTTTTTGTCTTGTTTCCAGTCAAAATATCTACAAATTCTTAAATTAAGATGCATTTAATAGATAAGCAAAATTACATAATATATGTGACCCTGGAACACAAAAGCAGTCATCTCTCTTGATTTTTACCTACATGAATTATATTTTAAAATCTGTAAAAAGTTTTAAAAGACTTTAAAAGAACTTCACCTTGACATGTTGGTGTTTTTTCCCATGTTCCATTGCGACAGGAAACCGTTCTTTCTCCACTGATTGAGTATGGGCTTTGACATTCGTATGTTAAGCTAGATCCATCAGGATAAAATTCTTCAGGTTTAGATGTTATGACTGCATTTTTCACATTTGGAGGAATGCCACAAGGCACACCCTCTGTAAAAAATAATGTATTGAAATTCATGAACTCTGTTAAGGTAGAACCCTCTGAATAATGTATTGTATTTAATTTAATCGATTCTAATATTGCTGAGAAATTAAGAGTCTGAGAGACTCACCCTTACACACTGGTTTCTCCCAATTACCATTGATGCATTTTATGAAGCGTTCATTTGATATGAACCCTGGATCACATTCCACATCAGCAGTTTCTGGATCACGAAGGGTTAGTTTTCCACGGTGAACACTAGGAAGAGCACCACATTCTTCCTCCCCTGTGAAGACCAACGACAGCAAGCACTTTTCAGTACGCTATCATTCGTCAAACACCTGAGAGTGACGATAATAAAACTCACGGATGCAGCGAGCCTCGTCAGACTGAAATCCTTTCTTGCATGTCACTGAAGCCCACCAGTTCCCAGAGAATGGTTTATAGCCCGTGTTGCAGGAGTAAAAGATTTCTTCCTTGTTGGAGGGGTGTCTATATATGAACCCATTTTCCAAGAGTAATTCAAGGCACAGTTTTGGCATTTCTGTGAGAAAACAATTCCAAAATTTTGATTTAATGTTTTTGAGTGCAGATATTTGATGAATTAACTGAATAATGAATCAAGTTGTATCACGATACTCAGTGAAATGTCAATAAAATGTAACATAGTAGTGCATTGCCGTGAGCCTGTCCACATGCCACAGGAATCACAGGTGATTTCTACAGGCTCCTCTGGGTCAAATCCAGGATGACATTTATATTGTATTCTTGATTGGAATCTGTATTTTAGTCTCTGACCTCCCACAATCTCTGCATTTGGGATGTTAGGTGCTGCACCACATTTCTGTAAAACATCCATCATACTAATAAGAATTCATCAATGCACAGATACATAATTTTGATTGGATATAGCAAAAAATTCTTGTTTCACGACATTCAATGGAATTAGATGCAACATAATCAAGTTGTATCACGATACTCAGTGAAATGGAATGCCTGTCCACTGGCCGTAAGAATCACAGGTGATTTCTACAGGCTCCTCTGGGTCAAATCCAGAGTGACATTTATATTGTATTCTTGGAATGAATCTGTATTTTTAGTCTCTGACCTCCCACAATCTCTGCATTTGGGATGTTAGGTGCTGCACACATTTCTGTAAAACATCCATCATACTAATAAGAATTCATCAATGCACAGATACATAATTTGATTGGATATAGCAAAAATTATTGTTTCAACGAACATTCAATGGAATTAGATGCAAAACATGTCAATAAAATGTAACATAGTAGTGCATTGCTGAATGCCTGTCCACTGGCCGTAAGAATCACAGGTGATTTCTACAGGCTCCTCTGGGTCAAATCCAGAGTGACATTTATATTGTATTCTTGAATTTATTTTGTAGTTTTCACTCTGACCTCCCGTAATCTCTGCATTTGGGATGTTAGGTTCTTCATACACTATTTCTAAAATAAAAAAAAAAAAATCATTATATTAAGTTCGTAGCAAAGATTTGAATGCACTATAGCAGAACACACCAGCACAGAGTGGTTTTGGTGTCCATCCGTCTCGTGTGCATGTGGCCTCTGCTGCTGTTTCACGATATCCAGAGAAACAACGGTACGGTTTCTTTGCTCCCAATTTCTTATCTCCACTGAAGACAAAGTACAGGTAATAGACAGGCTCGTCACGTGGATAATCACATGTAATATCTGAAACAAGATTCGTAATAGACAGGCTCGTCACGTGGATAATCACATGTAATATCTGAAACAAGATTCATAATCTTACCTGCACAAACAGGCTCATAGTCCCACTGTCCATCATATCTGCATGTAAATGATTTGCTCGTTTCTTTTGTACTAAAGAACCAGTTTTTTCAGAGCAGGTGATCTCCACACTTTCTCCAGCTCTGAAAATAGTTTTTTTTCCCTCTGGATTGATCTTCTTCACTCCAAATGTGGGTTGACTTCAGCTCACAGGTTACTTCTGTACAAGACATATTTAAGCAGAACTAAAGGTAAGAAATGAAGCGTCGCAAATCTGTGAAACTACATTTAAATGCTTTGTCTTTTGCAGGAGACAGATGATTTGAATTTATAATCAATGTAGTAAGTAATTATTAAAAAAAGTAGTGAGTACAAAAAAAAACTTTAACATTAAAATCTAAAAAACAACGTACATTGGGACTGCATTCATCAAGCTCCACCTTGAAGTTAAAATAAAAGTCAAACTAAGATCAAACTTTTTTTTTTTTAAATGCATAG
>NC_056612.1:29982537-29995507 GCF_018340385.1 Cyprinus carpio | reverse complement strand
TCTGAGAAAGTGAAGAAAACATGAATCAAAACTGACTTGACGATGCATTCTTGTATATATTCTAAAGGAGATAGATTATGAAAATGTAATAACTTTCTCTAATATTTCAGCCACCTGTCATATCCACCTTATTTTGAAACGTGGAAGTAAACTGTAATTTGCGAGACTCATGAGTGCTATACGTAAGGAAAAACAAAGCGCAGTGAACAGTAAAAATAGTGTTTATGATTATGATGATAATTACCAGTGTGCAACATCAAGCAGCATAGCAGAGTGTTTTTGTACAGCTTTTGACCTTCCATTAATTTCGTAATGAAAATGTTAGGGTTAGAAGAAGGAACATGGGTTGAGAAACCATTTCATGTTGATTAAAAAGTATTTATTGGTCCCATAAACCACATTATTTTTCATAACATACATTATACCACACATAATCGTATTGTATTGGCAAAATTAATAATATATAAGGTTAAGAAAGATAATTAAATAATTATTAAAATAAATAATAGAAATTATGGAAATTATAAAATAAGTAAATTATGGAAGCCTATTTCCACCATGGAATAAAAAAAAAATAATAATAATAATAATAAAACAATAATAAAAAAAAAATATTTCACACTTCCAACTTTTTCAACTCAATTTTTATTCTGTTGTGGAAGCAAAAAACAAATTGCAAGATGTAAACTCAGAAATCAGAGAGAAAAAAAGTCAGAATTGCAAGATATAAAGTTTGTATCTCACAAATCTGACTTTTTCCCTTTATATTGCAAGTTTATATCTTTAAGTTCTTAGTTTACATATCAAAGAAAGCCATAATTGTGATTTAAAAAGTCAAAATTATAATTTTCATTTGTTTTTATTCTGTGATGGAAACAGGCTTCTATAGTAAGTAAATAATATAAAACATACAATAGAAACAAAAAAATTCCAAATGATATTTTATATTTATAATATTCATTTTTCACATCCTGAAAAAAAATTAGTGTAGAAACAGAAATATCCAATTAATTTCATAAATAGTTACAGAGAAAAGGCAAGAAAACATTGAATTTAAGTTTTTGAAGTAGAAAAACTGAAACTCTTATTTTCTTGTAAAATGTACCCAAATCATTTTTGATTTCTTTTAAATATTAGGATGAGGTTTCTCGCACAAAGAGGGTTAGATTTGAGGATCTTAGACATCTAAAAGATTCAAAACTCCTGGTTTAGGTCATTCAGCTTCGCTATTCTGTCAAATGCTACTAATTTTATTAGTTTAGTAACCACCTTATTATATTTAATACAGTTTTAGAATAAACAAATCGATGACGTGTGAATAAGTATTTCTCCACTGACATCAGTTTCTGAAAACATCTGCTTTTGCTGCATCAGACACAGAAACACAGAGTAGAGCCTCATGATTTGCTCTGGTCCTCAGCTCAGAGAGAAGAGACTGCAGCGCAGGTGTGCGTTTAATCTGGGCGCGGCGTACGTGGAGACGGGCGAGCCTCAGAAGGGGCTGGATGTCCTGTCACGCACACAGCCGGGCGAGAGAGGCGAGCGGATCGCAGACCTGCAGTTTAACCTGGCCACGGCCCACGAGGCTCTGGGGGACCGAACGCAGGCGGCGAGACACTATCTGCAGGCCGCGCAGCTGTACCGCTCGCAGGGAGACGCCGGCGCCGAGGCAGACACGTGCGTCAGACTCGCACACTGCCACCTGCTCAGAAAGGTGTGTTGTTATTGTCATGTTCTTTAGACCGAATTGGATTCAATGCAATTTGGCATTTTTTGCAGTTGTCCTTATAATTAAACCGGTGCATTTTATTCACCCCAAACCGCTGCATACAAACCCCATTCAGACTCCGAGCCGTTTGTTGTGTTTGTGTGATGCAGGAGTGGGACGAGGCTGCAGCGAGTTTCCAGCGAGCCGCTGAGAGTTATAAACTAGCGGGAAACGCGTCTGCAGCTGCGCTGGCACTGAAGGATGCTGGGAAACACATGCTGCAGAGCGGCCGCAGCTCCAGCGATGACATCATCAGCGTGCTGACCGACAGCCTGGAGATGAGCGTGAACATGAGCGATCAGCAGACGCTGGGTAACACGCTCGCTGTCACTGCTGTTTGTGATCGAAATCATGTTTATCAAGTCAAAAATTACAAATAATTAAACGATCAGTCATATAAATCAAATCACCAATTACAGAAATAACTAGTTATTATAAATATAATGATAAATGCAAAATTTCGACACATTGAGATGATGTGAGATGCGTGTAAAACTTCCTATTATGATTAACTTTGATGCTCTTTATACATTACTTAAGTAATTCTGTCGAAATACAAACATGAAACTACATTTTCATTCTGAGTGTTTTTCTGAAGCTCAAACTGTAAAAGCACAGTGCTCACAACACCAAGAGCATGGGTTCGATTCCCAGCCAAATGAACATGCATCAACTGATACAAATGTATGCAGTCAATGCAGTTTAAATTCTTTCAGATTAAAGCGTCTGGCAAATGCAGAAATATTAATACTCTCAAATGCTAGTATACATCAAAAAAAAATTTTTTGGTTTCAGTGCAGCTGCATTTATCATATGAAATACATCTTAATGCTGCTTAAACAGCATTTATGTCCTCACCTGTGTTTCAGGGAAGCTGCTGAGTGACGTGGCTCTGAGTTTCTCTCAGATGAGGCTGTTCTCCGAGGCGTCGGAGTGTTTAGAGCAGGCGCTTCCTCTGGTCTCCTCCAAACCGCACAGACTGGCTGTGGTTCTGCAGAATCTGGGCGCCGTCTATAACAGTTTGGGTCAGTACCAGCAGTCCCTGAGGTTCCACCGAGAGGCAGCGGCGCTCCACGGTGAGACACACGCACCTCAGACATGAAACACCAGAGTTTACATCAGTTATCTGCATGTGGGTGGCCAATGCTACAGTGCATTTTCTTTCCAGAATTATTATGCATGAAGTTGAGCTCATATTAACTGAGATTTTACCTGGAAAATTAATCTGTCTCCACAGAACTAGTAAATTAAATTACAAAATAGCTTACAGGTGAAAGGAAATGATGTAGTCAGTGATGTCTTATAAAATCAAATTTTGGTGCATGTTCAGCGTAACATCAATAATACCTTAATATCCTCTGATTTAATGATTGACGCATGTGCATCTCATCAACACTATCACTGCAGTCGCGGAGCTCAGGGTCGCTACATCAGTAGGAGGCATCTGAGATTCACCCACGGCTCTCTGGGCAGTCGCGGAGCTCAGGGTCGCTGCTTCAGTAATCTGGGTTTCGCTCTGGTGGAGCTGGGAGAGCTGGAGGAGGCGTGGGAGAGTTACCTACACGCACAACAGGCCTTCAGAGACACCGGTACTGAACCACCGACACAAACACACACACACACACACACACACACACACACACCGGTACTGAACCACTGATACACACACACACACACACACACACACCGGTACTGAACCACTGACACACACACACACACACACACACACACACCACACACACCCCGGTACAGAACCACGGACACACACAAACACACTGAGCGTGAAAAAGCAAAACGTATATCGGACGCGATGACAAGCTGGAATAAAACAATAGATTCCTATGGATGCTTCCAAATAGTCCGGGAACATACGCGCACCCAAAATGCGAATGTTTTTTTTTTCAAACCAGTCCGACGAATCTTTTCAGTTTTGCAAAGAGACAACACATGCCATCCAATAAGATTTGAGCTAGGATCACGTGATCAAGAGGAAAGGTAAAATAAAAAGAATAATAATACATATATAATACACTAGAACAAGTTAAAATGAGACCAAGAATTATTACTTGCTGCTAGGAAGGAATATTTTGTTTTCTACCCATTTCTTCTTTGTATTTTCGTTGGAGTTTGTATGTTTGATTGCACTTACTGGTTATTCTAATAATTGCCCTCGGCTAAGAAGAAGCCTGTGTTATTTGCATTGCTCCCTTCCTGCACTGAAGTGTGCACTGTAGTTTCGATTTTTGTTAAGACCAACGAGTGTAAAGACCTGCGACTTTACCTGCGTGACTCCATCGAGCAACGAAATCAACGCACTTAAGTATCATTTTTATCCTCCCTTTACACACTTTGCTTTTCTGTCCTCTCTTTTCCACCTCTATAATGTTTTTTTAATACATTCCTATCTCTACATCCTCTGGCCAGGGTGGAGGCACTGGTCTGCTCATTTCTAACAATTGGAAATACTCAACCCACTCTCCCCTATGCAATTATAACTAATTTGAATCTCATGTGATCACTGTAACAGCTCCTATAAAACTCCAGGTTGTGGTAACTTACCGTCCTCCGGGGCTAATTCTATCCACCTTCCTAGAGGAGCTGGATGGGCTGCTGTCCCGGGGGATGGCAGTCCACTTTTAGTCTTTGGCGACTTTAACATTCATCTGGACAAGCCTTATGCTACAGACTTCCATTCGCTCCTTGCTTCATTTGATCTCAAACGGCTTACCACTACACTTGACTTAATTTACACACGCAGTTGTATTACAGACAACATTCTGGTCATTTTTTCATTGCATTTAAACTACATTTTGTTACCTGTGTGCCACCAACCCCTATACCGGTTACTTTTAGAGGAAACCTACGCTCCCTTTCCCCCTCCCATCTTTCCTCCATGGTATCCTCCTCTCTTCCCTCACCTACCCATTTCTCATCTCTGGATGTGAATGCAGCAACTGACACTTTATGCTCTACTTTAACCTCTTGTCTAGACGATATGTGTCCTCTCTCCTCCAGGCCAGCACGGGCTGCCCCTTCTAACCCCTGGTTATCTGATGTTCTTCGTGAGCATCAGACCAAATTCAGGGCAGCAGAGAGAAGATGGTGCAAATCAAAAGATCCGTCAAACCTGAGTATGTATCTCTATGTCTTTGCTTTCATCTTTCTCTGCTGAAGTCCAGACTGCCAAATCTTCATATTTCCACAACAAGATCAACAAGAGCTCCAGACACACGTAATCCCTTCAAAACATTTAATTCTCTCCTCTGTCCCCCTCCACCACTTCTATAACAGCTGATGATTTCGCCATTTTTCACAAACAAAACCAGAACAATCAGTAGTCAATTTTCAGCCCCACAAACACAGGACCTCAAACCAACCTCACCCACTGCTTAAACTCCCCTCTTCTCCTTCTGTCCCCTCACTGAGGCAGAAGTATCCAAACTTCTCCTCTCCAGCCATCCTACAACATGCCTTCTAGACCCAATCCCCTCACACCTTCTCCAAGCAATCTCTCCTACACTCCAACCATAGCGAGAACACTAAATCATCAACACATCTCTCCTTTCCCTCTGCATTCAAGCAGGCTCTGTAACCCCACTGCTCAAGAAACCTACATTTAACACTTCCCTTACAGATAGCTATAGACCCGTCTCTCTCTCCTTCCATTTATAGCGAAAACCCTCGAAAGAGTTGTTTTCAACCAGGTATCATTGTTTCTCTCACAGAACAACAAACTGGATGCTAACCAGTCAGGTTTCAGGGGTGGCCATTCAACTGAGACTGTGCTTCTGTCAGTCACGGGAGCCCTATGGATTGCAAAAGCTGATTCAGAATCATCAGTTCTTATTCTGCTGGATCTATCTGCTGCTTTTGACACTGTTAATCATCAGATCCTCCTGTCACATAACAGGGATTCCACTTCGCTGGTTTGAATACTATCTCACTGGTTGGTCTTTCAGGGTGGCTTGGGGAGGGGAGGTATCTAAAGCACATCAGCTGGTCACTGGGGTTCCTCAGGGATCAGTTCTTGGACCCCTCCTCTTCTCCATATACACGACATCACTGGGTCCCATCATACAGGCACATGGCTTCTCCTACCATTGCTATACTGATGATACACAGCTCTATCTCTCATTTCAACCGGATGATCCAACAGTAGCTTCACAGATCTCAGGCTGCCTGGTGGACATCTCAGCATGGATGAAAGAATATCACCTACAGCTCAACCTGACAAAGACTGAGCTTCTTGTCTTCCCTGCCACTCCAACTCTACAGTATGATTTCTCCATCCAGCTAGGTTCTTCTACAATTACACCATCAACTTTGGTCAGAAATCTTGATGTAATCTTTGATGACCAGCTGACCTTCAAAGACTACATTGCAAAGACTGCTTGATCTTGCACGGCACAACCATACAGGTACGTTCATCAGGAGAGGTGGAGGAGGTAAGCTGAAACTCGGACCAGCCACATCCTTATTGGATTATTGGAGCAAAGCGCTATAGTAGATCTAAGCATTATGGGTAGAATCTCTCATCAGTCTATTCTGATTCATCAACACAGTTTCACTGATGATACTCTCTTAACAATTCTCTTACATCATCAGTTATAAAACTCTTCTGTCACCTTCTACAGGAAGAACATGAACACAGTGAGGTTTCTGCATGTTTTCTTACTGACTTACATTGTAGGAAGTCGTTCCTGGTTCTGGGAACAATGTTGGTGAGTGTTCCTGTGGAAATCAACAGACATGAACAGTGTGATTCTCATGATCCTGCATCTATTCCTAACACATTTCTAATATGATGTTCTCCATGATATGAGAGATGATGATGGACTGGTTTTCTGAGAGCAGATGAATCTGCAGGACTTTACCTCTGTCTGAGATCTTCTTGATCTCCTCTTTGCAGAAATCCTCCAGTTTGTCTCTCAGCTGACAGACAGATTCTCTCAGACCATCAGAAGAGAAGAGAGAACTGAAGAGATCATCAATTACTTTTGTAGATTCAGGAGGTGCTGAGAGAGACTGGAAACTCTACAGAAATCAAAACTCATCAGGACCACACTTCACTCAATAACCTGCAGGAACTTCAGATTTGTGCGGCTCTTGTTGACCTGACTGATCTTTAGTAACTCACCTCAATCCAGCACTTTCACAGCATCAGCTTCATTCTTCTCATATTCATTATATCAGATTAGAGCTACAAATTCTAGTATTTGCCACTTAAAATAAAACTATATGTGATTTCCCAGTGATTTCTATCATTCACTCACAACCTAGACATCTATTGTGGCTGTGCAAGCGATCAACTTGTCTAATTTATATTTCCATGTTCAGTATCAATAAATTTACTTTAAAATAACATTTCTAGACTTAGAGCTTCTAGATCGGTGTTACTTGCAGTAACTGGATGTGATCCTGTGTGTGTGAAAGCTGCTCCAGCTCAGCGTCTCTCCTCCTCAGATCATTGATCTCCTGCTCCAGTCGCTCCAGCTGTCCTTCAGCTCGACTCACTGCAGTCTTTTCCTGATCTCTGATCAGTCGTATCAGCTCAGAGCGGCTTCTCTCAATGGAGCGGATGAGCTCAGTAAAGATCCTCTCATTGTCCTCCACTGTTGTCTGTGCAGAGCGCTGTTAGGACACACAGTGATTCAGCTTCAGTGAGTCTGAACTGAGATGGAGACAAACTTCTCTTCTTCTCCAGACTCACCTTCTGAGACTCCACAGTCTCTCTCAGCTGCTGAAGATCTTTCTCTCTCTGCTGGATTCTCTGCTGGAACGTATATGTAAGTATTAGCAACTTTACATGACCGCTCAATCTAATGTTATTCTAGAGAAATGTGCACTATTCAGTGTCTGTATGGAGTGTGAAGAGTAGCATGCTCACTGCAGGACAGATGGAGGCACCGGTGCTCTTAAAATACTCCCTCATTTTTGGCCATACAGATAAGAGTAATACATCTTTGAATCTGTAAAGACTCTACGTTTATTTGTGTGCACTCCCAATAACATCAGAACATCGCGCTTTTGTAAAATAGCTAATGAAAGCTTTGTCGTCTCGGTCTTTGTGAACTTGAGCGCAAAACTCTGTGTAGGCTAAACGATCTTTGCCTTACAGACATTAAAACTATCTATAGAGATTGAAATGTCTACTTTCAAATAAACCAATTCAAATGGAAAACAAATATTCTCCGATTATGTAATCCGTATGAAATATGCATGCGCATACACTACTGCGGAGATGACGAGTCAGTGCTGCCGACTTCATCTCTTAAACCACTAGAAAGCACTAGTTTATCAAATTATTAAAATATTAATGCAGTCTCCTTACAGTTTTTCCCTGACACATTCACAATCATTACTTGTGCGGTGTGCTGAGGCAAGCTTTATGCATGTGCTTGAGCGCTTATTAGGCTATGTAGGCAATTAAAAGCTCATTATAGAGGAACCAAAACTCCATCGGTGACAGAATGGAGAAAAACCAGGCTCAGTCTCTGGCCAGACGAAACCAGCAGTTCAATTCCAGGATGCAGCAAAGTCACATTGTGCAGAGGACTCAATTGGTTCCTGCGGAAGAAGACATACATAGGAGACTGCAGGACAGTGTGCCAAATCTTCTGACACTGCCAGAATTTCATTGGAGGTAAAATTTGATCACAACAGCCATTAATTGGCCATCGGGGAAGGAATCTTTTAGTATTTTCAAAATTTGTCTCAGACGACCAAATCGTGGCCAAAATCGCACAGTGTGTGCTGGGCTTTTAAAACTGCATTAATACAGCATCCTAATAACTACACGTGAACTGCAAGACTAAAAAGAGTTCCTTCATGATCACTCTGATGGATCTGACTCTGAATAATGGGGAAGTCGTGGCCTAATGGTTAGAGAGTCGGACTCCCAATCGAAGGGTTGTGAGTTCGAGTCTCGGGCCGGCAGGAATTGTGGGTGGGGGGAGTGCATGTACAGTTCTCTCTCCACCTTCAATACCCATGACTTAGGTGCCCTTGAGCAAGGCATCGAACCCCCAACTGCTCCCCCCGGGCGCCGCAGCATAAAAATGGCTGCCCACTGCTCCGGGTGTGTGTTCAAAGTGTGTGTGTGTTCACTGCTCTGTGTGTGTGCACTTCGGATGGGTTAAATGCAGAGCACGAATTCTGAGTATGGGTCACCATACTTGGCTGAATGTCACGTCACTTTCACTTTCACTTTCACTTTCACTAAAAGAAGTGGGGCTTCGATCTTTACACACACACACACACACACTCACTCTCACACACGTACTCAAACACAAACTCAACATTCAAACACAAATGTACACCTGCTGCCCGTCTCTCTCTCCACAGATGACCCGTCTGGTCAGTGGCAGGCCTGTGAGGGTCTCGGTGGGATCAAACTTCAGATGAAGGACCCAGATAAAGCCTCCATGTACTATAAAGACGCCCTACAACTGCTGTGCAAGTGCCAGGTGAGATCTGAACACAGAACCATTGCTGCATGTTCCAGAGTGTGTTTATCATCTGAAACATGCTGCAACCTATATTACAAAGCAACTTATAACGCAAACATTTGTATTGGTGCTGAGTGAGAGCGGGGTGGTTTTAGTCAACTAAAACTAAAAACATTAAAATAAAACATTTTGAAATAAAATACATGTTAACCGACGTAATAAAATATTAAGAAATTATTTATTTCATCAAGAAACTATAACTAAAACTGAATTAAAAACTAAGAAAACTGACAAAAACAAAAAATAAAAAATATTATATATATTAAAAAAAAAAAAAGTATCCCAGTGATACTAAAATAACACTGAATACAGGAGGAACGTGAGCTCAAGTTATTTGTAAAGCTCTTTTCCCACACGCCGCTTTGTTTAATCTGGCCATTATAATATATGTTATTTATAATGAATGCTACTTTAATTTATGTTTGGTTTATACTTGTTTTAATCCTATTCTTTTCTGAATACTGCTAAATGTAAAACTTTTTCTGTAGAGTGAGGGAAACTTAAAAACATACTGATAGTGTGTATAATGATTGTAAACGGTTTTATGTACAGGAATTTTACCTGGTAGTTTAATATGGTACAAATGCTGAAGATGCTGATCAGGTGTGTGTTTGATCTGCAGGACGTGTCTGTTTCAGTGCAGGAGCGTCTGGTCAGTGAACTGAGTGAAGCGTTACAGCAGAAGCTGCGCATACAGCAGGTCTGTCTCTGTAATTATTATTAAATATGAAACATGCACTAATAACTGCATGTGAACTATCTGAACGTCTCACTATTAGGGCTGCAGGATAAATTAGAATCAAACTAATAATACAATATGGATTAATGCAATTATTAAATCACGAAAGCTGTGATTTAATGAAATAAATACTGTGTTCATTTACATGTGAGCAGCTCAGGATCCAGTGTTTTCAGTGAATTAAAATATCTTGGTTTCCAGTAAATGATTGATTTAATGTGCAAAACATGCGCTAACCATTTTCATATACTTGTACTGAGAAGCGCTTATTAACAAAGATGATTTAAGGCTCTTTGCAGTTTTCAGTAAAAAAATAAAGCCTGATTATAGTGTTTTAGTAATTTTATTTTTTATTTTATAATATAGTAATTTTAGTATATATATATTAAATATTACTCAGTTTTTTAATTTACAGTGAAATATTTTTAAAGTAATATTTCTTATTTTGTTTAATATACAAACAAGCACAGCAATGATTTTTTTTTATTGTAGGCTATTTTAAGTTGTAATCACTGTACTGTGAGGTTCATGATGTTCTGATCACTGATGATGTTCTCTATCCTCTCTCTCAGAGAGGAGCAGCATCACAGCGAACCGCTCCGGAGCGACATCATGACCGACGACAGCCACGGTAACACCACATAACACTCACCTCGTCATCAGATGCTGCGCGAGTGTGTTTCTGAGTGAGTGAAGCTGTAGGGTGTTGTGTCTGCAGGACGATGGCTGTGAGGTCTGATGTCCAGCAGTGGAGGAGAGACATGCAGGACGGAGAGAACGCACCCGGTAAGAACTGAACACACTCATTCACAGCCGAGAAACACACAATACAGAAGAACAGACTTACTGTGTGTTATTCTGTTATTCTCAGCAGATAGGAAGCAGCACAGCCAGACCATCACATCATCAGAGACACTCCTGCAGCAGGAACAAGAACAAGATCATCATCACAACACACTGCCAGAGGCCAACAGGTCAAAACACACACACACACACACACACACACACACACAGACTCTCTCACACACACACACACACTTACACACACACTCTCACACACACTCACACACTTACACACTCACACACACTCTCACTCTCTCTCTCTTACACACACACTCACACACACTCTCACACACACACACACACACACTTACACAGACACACACTCCCACTCTCTCTCACACACACACAGACACACACACTTACAGAGACTCACACACACACACACACTTACACACACACACTCTCTCTCTCTCTTACACTCTCACACACACACACACACACACACACACACACAGAACATATCATAGATGCCTAATGTTTAAAATGCTCTTTTCCTAAAAATGAAAGTGATCAACTTCCAAAAACAACAGAACTTTCTCTTTTCACTTGTATTGTATCGCAAGAATTTGAAAATGCTATATGCACCAACCATCTTCCCATAATTGTCCCCAGAAATCAAAAAATTAAAGCATAAATATTAGTATTGTACATTTTTATTAAATACTAATTTTTTTATTATACAGTGAGATATTTTAATACTAATATTGTAAATTTTGTGTAATATTTTATTACTTAATAATAGTAATCAATAAAATAATAAATAATAAAGGTATTAAGTATTATTATTATTATTATTATTGTATAGCAGTTCTGATATATAATCACAAATGTTTTTTCCAAATTGTGTAGACCTACAAACAAGCAAAGCAAAAGTTTTTTTTTTTTTTTACTCACAACTGCAATTTTCATCAGAAAAAAGCGCAATTAGATTTTTTCCCCAAATTGTAAAGCTCTATTCAGGATACTCACTAAATAAAAGTTTGATATATATATATATATATATATATATTAGAATAAGGTTTTTATGTCATATCATAAGGTTTTTATAAAACATATCTCAGAGTCTTCAAACTGTTAAATGTGATCGTCAGGAATCTGAATAACACGTATGATAAAGCAGAGATGAATCCGCAGATCGTCCCATCAGAGTCTTCACACGGTCAGTCTCAACACACTCACAAACATCAGAGAAAATATAGAGAGAAGACTTCAGACAATTACAATCTGACTTTACCTTTACAGGTGATGTGCCGAGGTCGGTGCAGATGAACGGGTATAAATCCGTCTCATGTATTGTATATAAATGAATCCATTAGACTGCTGTGCTGATTATGTTTGTAATGAAAGAGGATGAATTAATTCATGATGTAATGTTTCAGCAGACACCCATTGGTCAGGAGCACGGTGACTCCGCCCCTCACTCCGCCTGACAGCGATCAGGCCCCGCCCCTGATGAGGAGACTGAAGTCCAGATTCTGCACGGTCATGTGACATAAAGGATAATATCTCCATAGAGATGAGCTTTTCTAGTTTTTCAGGAATCGTGTTTGCCATGGCGACGCTTCCAGACTGCAAACACAAGGATTCAAGATTAAAGATGGAGCAGGAACTGAACTCTCCAGAGGAGCTGCACCTGCATTAGTGGACATCACATGTCTGAACATATTTTCTATTAAAATGAGACATTTTAAAGGGTGGATGAGATGCCCTGAACTCTTGTGATGCCAACTGTGTGATCATAAATCATGTGTTATTTCATGCAGTATTTCAGCAGGACAAATATCTTCTCAATATGGTTTCATTTCAGTTTTATTACACTTTCACCAACTTCACCATCCTGAGTGAATCCACCTGCTTTATCCAACATTAAAGCACCTCCTGCACTGATAATATCAAAATAAATTTTATATCAAAACCTTTTATCAGTCATTAAAGTGATTTTCCATTTAAACATATTCCATGTCCAAAAAAGACTCTTTGCAGATTTAAACTCAGTCCGTCTGAGATTTCTAGGTTTTTATACTTAAAGGGATAGTTCACCCTTAAATGAAAATTCTGTCATTAATCACTTACCCTCGTGTCGTTCCAAACCCGTAACACCTTCGTTCGTCT
>NC_056612.1:29817537-29977537 GCF_018340385.1 Cyprinus carpio | reverse complement strand
CACTCACACAATCACTTTCTCACACACTCACTCAGACACACTCACTTATACTCACTTACACACTTATACAAAAACACACACACTCACATGCACTAAAAACTGAGGCATTATCTAATTAAATATGCACTAATTTGCATGAATTTCCTGCAAATAAATCTGAACATTGGATAAATCCAGGCTTGAAATTCTTGCTCGATTCTGTTGTCATACTAGAGTTAAAGGTTTTTCCAGAAGGGAAATTGGATTTCACTTTTTATGACTTCATAAATCAGAAATACTGTCAACAGACAGAAAACAAACACATTTTTACCACGTTTTTAGGGATAAAATTTTATATAAATCATTGTGGCTGAAATATGAACAAACCGTCAGAATACAGAAAGGAGTAGAACTGTAAAGTTTGCTGTTTGTAAGATAAAAAAAACTTTAAAGATTGGAATCTACAGACGTTAATAGATAAAGGGCAATAAAATAAACACTTAAACCTGTATTTTGGATGTTTTCTTTCCACTAGTCTGGAAGAAGTCATGCTATGGAGTAAAATATCATATAATTGACCGATGCATGAATACTCACTGGTTCTGATCAACTCATCCATCATTCTTCCTCTTGTAGCTGTTCATCTTCCGGACGGTCAAAGCGGAGAGCGTGGACTTCACTCAGTGTGTCACACACGGGAGTTTCCGCGAGCGCTGGCATGAGACGGCGTACAACATGTTTCACTTCGTGACGCTGTACGTGATTCCGCTGCTGGTCATGAGCTGCTGTTACACCTGCATCCTCATCGAGATCAACAGACAGCTGCACAAGAGCAACGGTACAGCGACAGCTTCTTACACGCCACTGTGACGGCTAATAATCACTTCTAAAGAAAATATGACTTGACCACCATCTAAAAGCTTTTACCTAGTGTAACATTTTGTTTATTTGGGATGAGTCAAGTTTTCTTCATGTGGCAACACACATGTGGAGTAAAAAACATCATGAGATACTAAGTCATAATTAGATGAAAAAAGGTCAAACTTATGAGGTTAAAGTATAAATTGAGATAAAAAGTCATAACTATGAGATAAATGTCTAAATGGGATACAATAAATCATAATTATGAGATTAAAAGTCGGAATTATGAGACAATCAAATTTATGAAATAAAGTGTCATAATTATGACATAAAAAGTAAAAAATATGTCATCTATAATTATGGGTGAAAGGTCAAAATGAGGTAAAAAGCATCAATAAGATTTAAAAAAATCTTAATAAGGAGGTAAAAATATCAATTTTGAGATAAAGTCATGAGATTAAAATGTCATGACTATGAGATAAATGTCTAAGTTGTACAATAAGTCATAATTATGAGAAATTTATCAGTTAATCAAAATTATGAGTCAATTATGCTATAAGTCAGAAGTATGACATAATTATGAGATAGTTATAATTGAGATAAAAAGTCATAACTATGAGATAAATGTCTAAATGGGATACAATAAATCATAATTATGAGACAATCAAAATTATAAGATAAAGTGTCATAATTATGACATAAAAAGTAAAACTATAATTATGGATAAAAGGTCAAAATGAGGTAAAAAGCATCAATAAGATTTTTTAAAAAAATCTTAAGGAGGTCAAAATATAAATTTTGAGAAAGTCATGAGATTAAAATGTCATGACTATGAGATAAATGTGATACAATAAGTGATAATTATGAGAAAGTTATGAGTTAATCGAAATTATGAGTCAATTAATCTATAAATAAAAAGTCAAAACATACTAAACCATAATTATGATAAAAAGTAAAATCTAAAAATCTAAATTATGACAAGTCAAAAGTGTGACAAACATAAGCATTATTATGAGATAAAAAGTCATAAAAATGAGGTTGATAAAAAAATCATAATTATGAGATAAAAAGTCATAAAACATTGAAATTATGAGAAATGTTTATCTTATAATTATGACTTCTTAATCTTAATTTCATTATCTCATAATCATTACTCTTTTTGTATGATGCCATGAGTGACACTGATATACAAGAGAAAACTGTTAATAATTCATCATCATAAAGGCAACAGTACATTCGCAATACTCATAAGCAGTTAGAAATACTTATGTCTGGTACATATGCTCAATTCCTTTGTATTGTCAGGTGTGGAAAAGAGTTAATTTTAGCGGCTGCAGATACCCACAATGCCCCTCTCAGGTTTAGCAGCTCCATTAGGCGCTCAATAATAACACACAGTCACACGTCTACAGTAACAGCAGTGCGTGGATTACTGTAATATCACAGCAGTGTGTCGGATCAGCGCAGCTTCTGTTTCCCTCCCTCTGAGGCCCGAGAGCTTTGCTCGGATCCGACTCTACGGTCACTTGATGCCTGCCAAGGTCAGATACTCAAGAGGTTTGCTAGATGTGTTTATAGGCTTAGAGACGGGTGAACACTGAAAGAGTGTGTTATCACAAAAATATCACCACGCTGCCCTTCTCACATATTTATGAGTAACATTTTACTTTATTTTTTTATTATGTATATTTACTTTTTTTATTTGAACAACATTTGTGTATGTGTGTGTGTGTATGTGTGTGTGTGTAATCACCATAAAAAGCTTGTTGCTATATAAAGTTTATTATTTAATTATAGAGTTTAATGATTAGGATTTGGGCTGTTAATATGTTTTAAAATTAATTATGACTGTAGGCTAATCTTATATTTTAAAATAGCTGAAGATTGCATTTGAATATTAATATTGTTATTTTTTATACATTTTTTCTTCAAAATTATTCTTTAATATTTTTTAAAAGATATTTAATTTCCATTTTAAAATCTTTACAGACATTTTCAGTATGTTTAATTTTTTTTAGCAGATTAATATGAACAGCATTGTTAATTAAACTATTTTTAAACTTGAAATAAGATAAATATGAACTCAAATAATATATATATATATTTTTAAACATTTTTTATTTAATTTTTGATTGGTTTAAATTGATGCACTAAAATTACTAAAACTAAAACTGAAAAAAGAAACCATATAGTCATATTGAAGAAAAAGAAACAGTAAAAATGACAAAAACAATGGCTCATTTCACATTTCCATTCATGCATTTGGCAGATGTTTTATCTGACTTGTAATGCATTCATGCTGTGTTTGATCAGTTTTAGTTTTAACCTTCCTGTAACTCAAACAGAAGAGCATAATGCTTGCAACGCCAAGGTAATGGGTTTCATTCGTTAAAGTATGAACTCACTAAATGTGTAGGCTAAGTTGCTTTAGTTAAAACATCTGTCCAGTGCAAAACTGTAAATCAGTTCATGCATTCCCCCTGAAAATAGACCACAATAAGATCAAATTTTTACGCTGAAGAAATGCTCTTCTGTTTGAGGAACGTCTCTGATCACTGATGCGGAGTTTGTCTCTGCAGCAGGCGAGTCTCTGAGACGCAGCGGCACAGACATGATCCCGAAGGCCCGGATGAAGACGCTGAAGATGACCATCATCATCGTCCTGTCGTTCGTGGTCTGCTGGACGCCCTACTATCTGCTGGGCATCTGGTACTGGTTCCAGCCGGAGATGCTGAAGGTCACGCCCGAGTACATCCATCACCTGCTCTTCGTGTTCGGGAACCTAAACACCTGCTGCGACCCGGTGATCTACGGCCTTTACACGCCCTCGTTCCGCGCCGATCTCGCCCGCTGCTGCCGCTGCCGGACCCCCGCGGACTCTCCACGCTCTCTGGACCGGCTCTCGGCCCTGCACGAGCACGAGTCTGACCCGGCCAGCGGCAAGAGCTCTTAAACCACACCTCAAGACTCAAGTCTCGAGTTCACCACGGGTTTGATGAAGCGTCTGCTTAAGAAGTACTGAAGAATCATTTTTAATATATTAAGTACAAAATTAGTGCGTGGAAATAGAGCACTTTAAGTACATTATAGAAATGTACTTTTTTTTAATCTGGGAGCTGCTGGGTTCATGCACAACTAATGAAAGGAGCTCAGAAGCCTCTGCAGTTTTAGAATAACTTCACAGATTTCACAGCGTGCTTTTGTTATTAAAGCAGCTGGACGCACTGAAGCGTCTGTGTTGAACATGTTCTGTATGTTTACGCTGTTGATCTGCATGTGTTTGCACGCAGAGTGACTGTTATCGTTTGCATAAAACTTTGTTTAGGGAATTTTTGCATAAAAATCTCAAATGCCATTGAATCTGGTCCACTTTAAAGCTAATCCTGATGCAAAATCGCAAGCAAAGACACCGCAAAAAGTGCTTCTCTGTCAGTATTGTTGTCTTGTTTTCCAGCACAAATATCTAAACATTCTTAAATTAAGACACATTTACTGGAGATGCAAAACTTCACAAGATAAGAAGTCTTGTTTCATGAGAAAATTGTAAAAATGAAGTGAATTTATGATTGAAACAAGAACAAATATCTGCTAATGGACTCAACTTCATTCAAAGGGAGAACAAGTTATTTGTTAA
This sequence comes from Cyprinus carpio, assembly GCF_018340385.1. Taxonomy (NCBI): domain Eukaryota; kingdom Metazoa; phylum Chordata; class Actinopteri; order Cypriniformes; family Cyprinidae; genus Cyprinus; species Cyprinus carpio. The sequence goes on along the minus strand of NC_056612.1, from coordinate 29,973,063 downwards.
GTTTCTCATTAAACAAGACTTAATATCTCATGTCATTATGCTTCTCATTAAAATGTTTTCTGATTTAAGAAAGTATAGATACTTGCACTGGAAAACAAGACACAAATACTGATATACACATAATGGGTGGCATGGCTGCCCATACAAAAGTAATAAATTCTAATTATTTCACAGAGAATAACTCAAACACGGGTTCTTGTTAGCTAATGCTGCTTCACAAAGATCTCAATATGCAGATGCTTGTATCCAAAGTGACTGATGTGGCATTCTATATTTTAGTAGTGAGCCTAAGCTAAAGTTCTTGATTTTCTGTGAAGTGAACCCAAAGTGACTGATGTGGCATTCAATGTATACATTTAATCAGTTCTTGATTTTCTGTGAAGTGAACCCATAACACAAAAACTAAATGTTGGAAAACAGGGTGATGATTTGTCTTATTCTGTTTAAAAATCATATTTTTCATTTGGTATCACACTTGAGAAACTACATAAATACTTTAATAAATGTTTCCCAGAAGACAAAATAAATACAATTTACCCTGATCATCCAATTCAGAAAGTTTACACCCTCTGGCTCTAAATGCATCGTGTTTCCTTCTTGAGCATCAGTAAATGTTTTCACCTTATATAATAGTTACGTATGAGTCCCCCAGTTATCCTGGATGTGAAAAGATGGATCTCAAAATCATACAGTCACTGTTGGAAAGGGTTCAAATATGCAGAAGATACTGGAAAACCAAAGATGGTGCAGGAGCTGGAGGATTTTTCTGAAGAACAGCAGGCAGGTGAACTGTTCAGACAACGAGGGACTCGTGAACAAAACTATCACTAAATAATAACCAAACAGGAAACGACACACAGTATTAAGATTCAAGGGTATGTAAACATTTGAACGGGGCCATTTTTATAAATTTAGTTATTATTTTGTCTTGCGGAGAATATAACCATCTGTTATGTGAAAATAGCTTCATCACAATATTAAATAAACAATAACATGCAATTTTCATTATTCCTCTTATTCTGCAAGGGGCATTATGAGCAGAACTGTATATACTGTATACACACACACACTTCATCTATCAGTCAGCACGCTGAAAGAGAAAGGAAGGAGAATTATGTTTAGTGGGTTGAATACTTGTAAAGTTATGTTAAACAATACTTGTTAAAGTGATCACTAAGAGCTTTCTGGGATCCCGGAGGTGTCAGTAAAGTCTTCATCATCGCTGCAGGCAGTCAGAGAAGCCCGCGTGCCACTTCCAGGCGCCATCACATTCAAGCCCGTTCCATCCAAAGATGTGAAATTAAATTTATGTGCAAAAATTGGAAGTATTGCATAAAACATTTGCAGTAAGTACCATTCCACTAACGAGTCAAAGAGAACAAATCATCATTCCTGGTAAACTGGCACTAAAAATATCACTGAGAGAAAACAGAGAGACCATGAAATATAATAATTTGCATTACTATTTACTTTTGCCTCAGAGGAGAGCAGACGACAAACCAATGAGGTCCATGGCTTTCGGAGGCAGATGTGGAATGCAGTCGTGTAAGACAATTATAACAGAACACCTTTGACACAGACTTTGCGTGAGCATTTCAAGATGCTCTGGTAACGAGATCGTCCTCTGTGCAAACTTTTTTGGTGAAACACAAAGTTGTTCACATTCCATAATTGTTTCGGATGCAATATTCCAAATGTCCTTCATTGGAACAGATGGATCTCAAACATCATACCAGCTACTAGGGATGCAAGGGTTTTCAAATTGAAATAAGACACTGCAAATACTATACTAAGATAGCACTTGCATATTATGGCTCTTTTGTTGGTGAAGAACAGCTTCTTTGCAAGGTGAACTTTTGGGATACAACAACTGCTAAAGTTTACTAAATGAACAAAAATATAACTAAAAATAACAAAATAGCTGTGAATCCTCCCAACAACGCCACAACTCAAATAAAATAAATAACACAAATAAAAAAATCTATTCATGTAAACGGGGCCATTGTTATACGTGTAGTTATTATTTTGTCTTAGAGGAGACCATGTAAAACATCTGTTATGATCCAATAGCTTATGCTGCACAATATGTAAACACGAAGTGTTTTTAATTGAAATTCTTCATTGTATATTCTCAAAATTTGAAAGCAAAAAGAATGGTTCGCAAACTATACATAAATAATATCAGCAGAACGAAAATATAGACGAGCTGAACGAGTGACACAGATTCACAATCTTTGCCATATCAGGTGAGCATTCTTAAAGCGGTTCACTCCTTGGTTACCCCCCCCCCAGCAACGCTGTAAGAGAAAGCACTTAGAACAATGCAGCAGTGGAGCTTAATACGTTTCTTGCGTGACGCACTAACAAGCACTTATGAACATCCAGCAGTGTGGAGTTAAAGCGTCTTCCTCATCGTTGCCGCTGTATCTCAGAAGCACTGATGCACACCAAGCAGCGTGCGCTTCAAGCCACGTTTCCATGGTTCCGATGTGAAACAAAGCACTTATGTGCAAACTTTGGCAAGGGTTGCGCGTTAACAGCTTTGCCAGTGGTTACCGCTCCAAACAAAGTCACTTATGAACAAAATCAGCAGGTGGCTGGTAAACTTTTTCACTTAAATATCACGAGTAAACAAAGCACTTAGAAACACTGCAGCGGTGGCGCTTATAAGCGTTTCCTTGTTACCCGCTGTAAGACAAAGCACTTATGAACACCTGCAGGCAGGTGGAGCTTAAAGCGTTTCTTGGTGCTGTAAGACAAGGCACTTAGAAACACTGCAGCAAGGTGGCGCTTAAAGCGTTTCCTTAGCTTGTTTCCGCTGTAAACAAAGCACTTATGAACACTCAGGCGGTGGCCGCGTAACGTTTCCTTCCTTGGTTCCGATGTAAACACTAGCACTTATGAACACTGCAGCAGGTGGCGCTTAAAAGCGTTTCCTTTTTTTTCTTTGTTTACCCGCTGTAAACAAAGGCACTTATGACACACTTGGCAGGCGGTGGCGCTTAAAAGCGGTGTCCTTGTGTTACCGCTGTAAACAAAGGCACTTATGAACTTTCTTGGTGGAGCTTAAAGCGTTTCCTTGGGACGCCCGCTGTAAAAAGCACTTGAAAATCACTGCAGCAGGTGGAGCTTAAAGCGTTCCTTCGTTACCATACCGCTGTACACAAAGCACTTCATGAACATGCAGCGCAGGGTGGCGCTTAAAAGCGTGCTTGGTACCGCCGCTGTAAACAAAGCACTTATGAAACACTGCAGCACGGTGTGAGACTTAAAGCGAATTCCTTGTGTTACCTGTCCCTTGTACACAAAGCACTCATGAACACAATGCAGCAGGTGGAGCTTAAAGCGTTTCCTTGAGGTTACCGCTGTAAACAAAGCACTTATGAACACTTCAGCAGGTGGCAGCTTAAAATTTCCCCCTGGTTAAAACACTGTAAACCAAGCACTTATGAAACACGCAGCGGTGCGCTTAAAACGTTTCCCTTGTTAACCGCTGTAAACAAAGCACTTATGAAACTGCAGCAGTTGAAGCTTAAAGAATGTTTCCTTGGTTACTCATACTGTAAAACAAGCATGCAACAGAACACTGCAGCCAGGTGGAGCTTAAAGCGCAGTTTCCTTTCGTTACCTCTGTAAACAAAGCACTTGACACACTGCCAGCTGGTGGCGCTTAAGCGTTTCCTTGGTTACCGCTGTAGAACAAAGCACTTATGAACACTGCAGCAGGGTGGAGCTTAAAAGCGTTTCCTTGGTTACCGCTGTAAAACAAAGCACTTATGAACACTGTGCAGCAGTGTGGAGGCTTTAAAGTTGTTTCCCCTTGGTTACCGCAGCTGTAAACAAGCACTTATGAACACTGCAGCATTTGAGAGCTTAAAGCGTTGCCTTGGTGACCGTTGTAAACAAAGCACTTATGAACACGGCAGCAGGTGGATCTTTTAAAGCTTTCCTTGGGTTACCGGCCGCTGTAAAACAAGCACTTATGAAACACTGCAGCAGAGTTGAGCTTAAAGCGTTTTCCTTGTTTACCGCTGTAAACAAAGCACTTATGAAAAACTGCAGCCAGTTGGAGCTTAAAGCGTTTCCTTGGTTCCAGCTGTAAAATACAGCAGCGCTGCACTTATGAACTTTATATGCTTATACCAGAGGCCAAGCAAAAACGGCTTTATTCAGGTTTGATCAACATCACTTGATCAAACTGGACTCCTGTTTTGATTTTGCACGCAGTTTTTTGCCAACAGATTCGTTAAAATGAACAATGATTCATAAGTTGCTCTGTTAACCTTTTTGCAACACTAAAAAAACCCACCCATACATCAAACACATTTCAAACATGAAGGTCAGTCACGTGATGAGTGGTGTTTGGAAACTGGAGTACGATGTGATCAAGTGATTTTTTTCTCTTTGTACTGAAATGGTCAATTTTTACTGTTTTCCAATATATTTTGTTACATACTAAACCAAAAGCTAAAATCTTATAGCGCCTAGTTGATAAAAGGAGGAGCGTTAATGTATAAACTGATGCTTGTCAGATTTCTGGGTATTTTAATGGAGCTGCAAAAAGACTGAGGGGAAATGTAGTTTTGTCAAACAAGCCTCATGACACCATCCATTAATATTGACAGTTAATCACATGAGCTGTAAAATGTTCATGTGTGTGATCCCGGCCTGCGCCATTTTCTTTCTTCTGAAAGCTTCCAGACAGTTCGAATGAAGCCTCTCCTCTGTACTATGAAGAGGATACTTTCCAGTGAAATGTTGCGTGGCGAATGATTGTTCAGTGTGTTATTGAGTGTGAAAGCAGTTTCAAGTGGAGACAGCATTTGAGGTGGCTGACTTATACAGTGAGGACGTCAGCGCACTGCGGTCCAGAAGAACAAGGTCATGTGCAAGGGATGACCCGTTTCCATGCAACACTGGCAGGACACTGCACTCCATCTCAGTCGAATACACTGCCCATCACACCCCCACCATCACACTCCACACACACCACAACTCTCTCCACACCACACCACACATACATACACAACCACACACTGACCCACACGCTCACACACACACGAACCACCCCAAACACACACACACACACCCACTCTCACACACACCTCTCACACACACACACACACACACACACACATCTCACCCACCTCACACACACGCTCTCTCTCAGCCCTCACACACACTCTCACACAACACACACACACAACCACAGCTCACACACACTCTCACCACACACACACACACACCCACACTCACTCTCATCACACACACACATTCTCACTCACACCAGACACACACACACACACACCCACACACAACTCACTCCTCCTCCTCTCTCTCACACACTACACTCCACACACTCTCTCTCACACCACACACACACACACCCACACAACACACACACACCACTTCAATACCATGACTTAGGTGCCCTTGAGCAAGGCATCGAACCCCCCAACTGCTCCCCGGCGGGCGCCGCGCATAAAATGGCTGCCCACTCTCTCCGGGTGTGGGGTTCACAGTGTTTGTGGGTGTTTCACTGCTCTGTGTGAGTGCACTTCGTATTGTGTTAAGGCAGAGCACGAAATTCTGATATGGGTCACCATACTTGGCTGAATTCACGTCACTTTCACTTTTTTTTTTTTTTTTCACACACACACCACACACAACACCACACACTCTCTCACACACACAACACAGCCTCCTGTTTACATTATTCAATGCATCACTTTCTGTCTGTGACAACTGTGCAGGTCTATTTTCACCACCACGATCAAAATAATGAGTCATGTAGTATATTTAACAAAGAAACTGAGTTTCATTCTGTTTAATAATAACTGATATGTTGAATGGTGACATTATTTTTAATAGGAATAAGCGTCAAATTCTCATAAAAAACTCATTAATGTATATTGTTCTAAATATACTATTCATTATTATTATTATAATAATTTTTTGTAATCACAGCAATTTAAAATAAAAAAAATTAATGAATAATTCAACAAATAACGGCTTTCTTGGGTTAAATAACCATTAAGCACAAAACGTATTTTTTCATGCACTTTTTATGCTATATGATTTTATTTTATTTGTTTATTTTGGGGGAAAACATGAACTGAGCATGTTTCTGAGAGATCTGCTGCGAAGATCAGCATCTCTCTTTTAATAAATCTGCTGTTTTTTCCCATTCATATTTATTACGATCAGTTTTAAAATGAGAAGGCACCAGCACTGTTATCCTGATGAAACAAATATGCAACATTCTTTTTACTTTGTGGTGTTTTGTGGTTTTAAAATGCACTTTTTTAAAAACCTGTTAATGATTATCTCTCTAGAGTTTTTCTCACCAGTCGTCAGTTTCTGGCATTGGTCAGCGCTGGTAAAGCTGGTTCGCGTGGTTTGGTTAAACCGCCGTGGTAGAATTTCTAACTACAATATTAGTAGTCTACAACATCTCCTCATTGAACACATCACTCCGCAGTGGCGTATTCTCTCTAAATAGAATTTGTAGGCTTGCAGATCACGTTGAATACTAGTAAACAACCGCAGAACCAAGACTGCGGCTAGTGAACTGATTCGTCGTGAAGCCACGCTTTTCAAACGAGCCATGCGCGGGAATGTTTTATTTTTTTTCCCGCGAGATTAGATCCGATGGCGGGACCCGCGCTTTATTTACCTCGCCATTAAGTACAACCGCCAATTCCGCGGATTTGCACTGGGTCTCACTCGATAGATAGATAGATAGATAGGTAGATAGATAGATAGATAGATAGATACAGGATGCGACTTTTTCTTACTATTCAGACTTTTTTGTTGTTTCTCACAGTGTTGCTTGTACTTTTTCAGAAACTGCGAGGTTAGTCTGTATTTTCGCATTTTTTGAATTTTCTATAAGCCTTGAGTTCTGATTCAGAAAACGTTTGAATGCAATGAATTCAGAACTAGTTCTGTTTGACAGAAAATATATTTTTTTAAAATATTTTATTTAATATTTATTTTGGAATTGACAGTAATCTAAGTCGCATCTACAAAATACAATAGCATTTACACAATTCGATAAAACGGTCTATAAAACTATTCGTCTGCACCTTCGGAAATTTTAAAAACAAAGTAAACAAATGATGCAGCTTCTTTATTGCAACCACTTTGTAGATGTACCCTCTATCTTGCTCCAACCTTAAGGACTTGAGTACTGACCTTCATAAATCGACAGACTTCCTAGTTTCACTTGGACTGCTCCAAAAGTTGGAAACCAGTTTCGCCAAATAAAGTTAATCAAATCTCTGTGAGCGGCGTACACTTATCATTCCAGAAATACACTTGATAGGCTTAAATTATGAAGAACAATCCTTCGGTTCATTTTGTCCAGTGGGAAACGTTAAAGTTCGGTGCTTTGGCTTGTGGGATACAACATGCTAATCACAGTATGACGTGCTGTAGAGATACAAGGATACTGAAGATTCAACACGAGTTCTTTCGCCCAAAAATGAACCGTACACGTAACGTTCTAACGTAACTCTGTTTTATTTTGGCTAGCAGAGGTTCATTACAAACCGACCAAAGGAAGAAAAGTAAATATTTCAAGCTGAACGTTCACGGATGACTGGCAGAGACTAAAACTAACTATTGCGATCATCTGAAATTAGGTAACAGCATGGTAAAGCTACCGTAGCGTTTGGTGCTGAGCATGAACAATCCTGAGGTTTAAAGCATCACTTCTCCTCATTGGTACAAGCTTTAAAATCAGCATCTTACTCCACAGACAACTTCTCCTAAAACAACTACACGATTTTGAGGCAATCCGTCACATATGAACATTTCATCAATCTGCAAAAACAAGTCATACTCCACTTTTTGATAATTCCATACCAGATTGGGGGCAGTATGCCCAATTAAAGTGAATTGTCTACTCTAGAGTAACAAAAGAGAACCGGCCTAGTCTCTCATGCTCCGCCCTACATCAGTAAATGGGTTTCACTTATATAAAGTAGTATGATCCCCCAATTGTCATCGGTGTGAAAAGAGGGATCTCAAACCATACACAGTCAGTTGGAAAGGGATTCAAATATGCAGAAGAGCTGGAAAACCAAAGGATGTGCTTGGAGGATTTTTCTGAAGAACAGCAGGCAGGTGAACTTGTTCAGGACCCCCGACGGGACCCGTGAATTATTTTGTCTTGCGGAGAATATATAAAACCAACCGTGGATCCTCCAGGAAACGACACACAGTATTAAGATTCAAGGGTATGTAAACTTTTGAACGGGGCCATTTTTATAAATTTAGTTATTATTTTGTCTTGCGGAGAATATATAAACATCTGTTATGTGAAATAGCTTATTCAGGACAATATTAAATAAACAATAACATGCAATTTTCATTATTCCTCTTATTCTGCAAGGGGCATTATGAGCAGAACTGTATATACTGTATACACACACACACTTCATCTATATATCGTTCAAGCATTCCTTCTCTCCTCAGTCAGCATGCTGAAAGAGAAAGGAAGGAGAATTATGTTTAATGGGTTGAATGCTTGTAAAGTGACTCACTAAGAGCTTTCTGGGATCCCAGGAGTGTCAGTAAAGATCTTCATCATCGCTGCAGTGCATCAGAGCCGCGTTCACTTCCAAGCGCCATCACATTCAAGCCACGTTTCCATCCAAAGATGTGAATTAAATTTATGTGCAAAATTGGAATATTGCATAAAACATTTGCCAATAAGTACCATTTCCATCCAACGAGTCAAAGAGAACAAAATCATCACTTCCTGGTAAACTGGCACTAAATATCACTGAGAAAACTTGAGAAGCCATTGAATATAATAATTTGCATATATAATAAATGACTTGTGCCTCAGAGAGAGCAGACGAAACACAATAAATGAGGTCATTGCTTTCGGAGGCAGATGTGAATGCAGTCGTGTAAGACAATTATACAGAACTACTTTGACAACAGATTTTGCTTGAGCATTTCAGATGCACAAAAACTAGATCGCCATTCCATCACTTGTTTCTGATGCAATATTTCAAAATGTGCATTAAAATTTTTTTTTTTTTTTTTTATACAAAATGATATTTAAAACTAAACAGAGTGTGGAAACATCACTAGCTACTAGGATGCAAGGATTCAACTCAAATTGAAATAATACACTATAATAATATACTAATATAGCACTTGCATATCATTGTCTCTTTGTTGTTTTGATTGCTTCATTTTGTAAGTCGCTTTGGATAAAAGCATCTGCTAAATTACTAAATTTAAATATAATGTAAATGTAAATAACAAAACTAAATTGAAATTTTAAAACAAGCCACAAATCAAATAAATAAATAACACAAATAAAATAAATCTCTTCATGTAAACAAAATAAGGCTTTGTACGTGTTCTTTCCATTTAAAATTAGAGGCAACCACTGCATTTTAATCATGATCCAAACAAAGATGCTGCATACATGTAACACGAGCAGTTTTTAATCGAAATTAGATTGTATAATTTCAAAATTTGAAGCAAAAACAGAATGGTTACTATAAACTATACATAAATAATATAAGCATGAAACAGAAACAGCAGACGAGCTGAACGAGACGCAGATTCACTCTTTGCCAGCAGGTGGAGCTTAAAGCGTTTCCTTGGTTACCGCTGTAAACAAAGCACTTATGAACACTGCAGCAGGTGGAGCTTAAAGCGTTTCCTTGGTTACCGTGTAAACAAACACTTATGAACACTGCAGCAGGTGGAGCTTAAAGCGTTTCCTTGGTTACCTCTGTAAAACAAAGCACTTATGAACACTGCAGCAGGTGGAGCTTAAAGCGTTTCCTTGGTTACCGCTATAAACAAACACTTATGAACACTGCAGCAGGTGGGGCTTAAAGCGTTTCCTTGGTTACCGCTGTAAACAAAGCACTTATGAACACTGCAGCAGGTGGCGCTTAAAGCGTTTCCTTGGTTACCGCTGTAAACAAAGCACTTATGAAACACACTGCAGAGGCGGCGCTTAAAGCGTTTTCCTTGGTTACCGCTGTAAAACAAAGCACTTATGAACACGGCAGCAGGTGGAGCTTAAAGCGTTTCCTTGGTTACCGCTGTAAACAAAGCACTTATGAACACTGCAGCAGGTGGAGCTTAAAGCGGTTCCTTGGTTACCCGCTGTAAACAAAGCACTTTATGAACACTGCAGCCGGTGGAGCTTAAAGCGTTTCCTTGGTTGCCGCTGTAAACAAAGCACTTATGAACACTGCAGGAAGTGGCGCTTAAAGCGTTTCCTTGGGGTTACCGCTGTAAACAAAGCACTTATGAACACTGCAGCAGGTGGCGCTTAAAGCGTTTCCTTGGTTAACCGCTGTAAACAAAGCACTTATGAACACTGCAGCAGTGGCGCTTAAAGCGTTTCCTTTATGCCTTGGTTACCCCGCAGTAAATCAAAGCACTTATGTGCATGCAGGTGGGCGCTTAAAGCGTTTCCTTCGTTACCGCTGTAAACAACAGCACTTATCAACACTGGCAGCAGGTGCGCTTAAAGCGTTTCCTTGGTTAGCGCTGTTGTAAACAAAGCACTTATGACCACTAGAACAGCAACAAAGACCACTGGAGCTTAAAGCGTTTTCCTTCGTTACCTTGTAACCAAAGCACTTATGAACACTGCAGCAGCTTGTAAAGCACTTGGTTACCGCTTAAACAAAGCACTTATGTTCACTGCGCGGTGGTTTCCTTGGTTCCGCTGTAAACAAAGCACCATTATGAAACACTGCAGCAGGTGGAGCTTAAAGCGTTTCCTTGGTTACCGCTGTAAACAAAGCACTTATGAACACTGCAATGCAAAAGGTGGCGCTGACTGAATTATGAACCACTGCAAAGCGTTTCTCCTTGGTTACCGCTGTAAACAAGCACTTATGAACACTGCAGCAGGTGGAGCTTAAATGTTTCCTTGGTTACCGCTGTAAACAAAGCAAAGACTATTAACATTGCAGCAGGTGGAGCTTTGTCAAACGCGCCTTTCCTTCGTTACCGCTGTAAACAAGCACTTATGAACACTGCAGCAGTGTGGCGCTTAAAGCGTTTCCTTGTTCCCGCTGTAACAAAGCATTTCTTATGAACACCTGCAGCAGTGGAGCTTAAGCGTTTTCCTTGGTACCCGCTGTAAACAAAGCACTTATGAACACTGCAGCAGGTGTGAGCTTAAAGTGTTTCCTTGGTTACCGCTGTAAACAAAGCACTATGAACACTGCAGCAGGTGGAGCTTAAAGCGTTTCCTTGGTTACCGTTGTAAACAAACACTGTATGGGGAACACTTCGGGCAGCAGGTGGAGCTTAAAGCGTTTCCCCTTGGTTTACCGCTGTAAACAAAGCACGTATGAACACTGCAGCAGGTGGAGCTTAAAGCGTTTCCTCGGTTACCCGCTGTAAACAAATTTCCCGCTGTGCACTTATGAATGAACTTTAATATACTTCAAACAAAGCGTTTCCTTGGTTCCGCTGTAAATAAAGCAGCGCTGCACTTATGAACTTTAATATGCTTTATACAGAGGCCAGGCAAAGGCTTTATTCAGGTTTGATCAACATCACGGATCAAACTGGAATCCTGTTTTGATTTTGCAAGCAGTTTTTTGCCAACAGTTTGTTAAAATGAACAATGATTCATAAGTGCTTTGTTAACCTTTTTGCAACACTAAAAAAACCTCACATTACATCAAACACATTTCAACACTGAAGGTGAGTCACGTGATGAGTGGGTTTGGAAACTGGATTACGATGTGATCAAAGTGATTTTTCTTTGTAATGAAATGGCAATTTTACTGTTTTCCAATATATTTTTGTTACATACTAACAAAAGCTATAATCTTTATAGCGCTAGTGTGAATAAAAGGAGAGTGTTAGATGTATAACTGATGCTTGTCCGATCTGTGTGTATTTTATGCGGCCGCAAAGACTGATGGGAAATGTAGTTTTGTCAAACAAGCCTCATGACACCTCATTAATATTTACAGTTAATCACATGAGCTGTAAAAGTCATGTGACTGATCACGCCTGCTCCATTTCTTCCTTCTGAAAGCTTCCAGAAGTTAGTGAAGCCTCTCCTCTGTAATATGAAGAGATACTTCCAGTGAAATGTTGAGTGCGAAGTGATTTTCAGTGTGTTAGTGAGTGTGAAGCAGTTTCACAGTGAGACGCATTTGAGGTGCTGAATTATACATGAGGACCGTCAGCGCACTGCGGTCAGAGACAAGGTCATGTGACAAGGGATGACCCGTTTCCATGGCAACACTGGCAGGACACTGCACTCATCCTCAGGTCGAAATACACCGGCCTATCACACACACACACACACTCACACACACTCACACACTCACACACTCACAAACACACACACTCACTCAGCTCCTGTTTAAATTATTCATGCATCACTTTCTGTCTGTGACAAACATGTGCAGGTCATATTTCACACCAAGATCAAAATAATAAAGTCATGTATTATATTTAACAAAGAAAATGAGTTTCATCGTTTAATAAATACTGATATGTTGAATTGTGACATTATTTTAATAGGAAATAAGCTCAAATTCTCATAAAAAAACTCATTACTGTAATGTAAATTGTTCTAAATATACAATTATTATTATTATAATTAAATTTTTTGTATTACAGCAATTAAAATGAAAAAATAAATGAATGAAAATAATGCAAACAAAAATCTTGCATTTTTTTAAAATAACAATTAAGCACAAAATTTTATTATTTTTTTCATGCACGATTTTTATGCTAAATATGATTTATTTATTTGTTATTTTGGGGGAAAACATGAACTAAGCATGTTTCTGAGAGAATCTGCTGCAGAGATCACATCTGCTGTTAATAAATCTGCTGTTTTTTTATATTCATATATTATGACGATCAGTTTTAAATGAGAAGGCAGCAGCACTGTTTATGTGATGTAGCATCACTTCTGATGATCCTGTGAGAACAAACACCTTCTGTCCTCTTCAGCAGTTTTTATATTTAGTGTGGTGTGAATCTGAGCTGATGTGTGTGTTTGAGAGCTGATATAAACTCGTTCACACACTGAAAGTGAAGCAGGACTGACTCTGGATCAGCTTGCAGAAACTATGCAACATTCTGTTTTTACTTTGTGGCGTTTTTGTGGTTAAAAAAAGCACTTTTTCAAACCTGTTGATGATAATCTCATCTTAGAGTTTTCTCACCAGTCGTCAGTTTCTGGGCAGGTGGTCAGCGCTGGTTTAGCTGGTTAGCGTGGTTTGGTTAACCCCCGCTGGTAGATTTCGTAACTACAATATTATGAGTAAATAACATTCAATCGCAGTCGCGTATTCTCTCTAAATAGAATTTGTGGCGAGCAGATTCACGTAAATACTAGAAAATAACCGCAGAACCAAGACGGCGGCTAGTGAACTGATTCGTCGTGAAGCCACGCGTTCAAACGAGCCATGCGCGGGAATGTTTTCTTTTTCCCGCGGGATTAGATCAGATGGCGGGACCCGCGCTTTATTTACTCTCGCCATTAAAGTACAACCGCCCACTCCCGCGAGATTTGCGCTGGGTCTCACTCGATAGATAGATAGATAGATAGATAGATAGATAGATAGATAGATAGATAGATAGATAGATGCAACTTTTATCTTACGATTCAGACTTTGTTTCTCACAGTTTCCTTGTACTTTCAGAACTGCGAGTTTAGTCTGTATTTCGCATTTTTGATTTTCTATAAGCCTTGAGTTTCTGAGTCAGAAAACGTTTGAATGCAATGAATTCAGAACTAGTCTGTTTGACAGAAAATATATTTTAAAATATTTTATTTAATATTTATTTTGGAATTGACAGTAAATCTAAGTTGCATCTACAAAATACAATAGCATTGAACAATTACGATAAAACAGGTCTATAAAACTATTCAGTCTGTACCTTCATAAATTTAATAAAAACAAAATAAAGTAAAACAAAATGATGCAGCTTCTTTATTCACCATTTTGTAGATGTACCTCGATCTTGCTCCAACCTAAAGTGACTTGAGTACTGACTTCATAATCACAGACTTCCTAGGTTCACTTGAATGCTCCAAAAGTTGGAAACAAGTTTCCCAAATAAAGCTTAATCAAATCTGTGAGCGGCGTACAATTATCATTCCAGAAATAAACTTGATAGGCATAAATATGTAGAAAAATACTTTTGGTTCATTTGTCCGGTGGAAACGGTCAAGTCCGGTGCATTTGCATTGTGGGATACAACATTAATCACAGTATGAGTGCTGTAGAAATACAAGGAATATTGAAGATTCCAAACACGGAGTTCATTTCAGCCCAGAAATAATGAAACACGTAACACGTAACGCTGTTTTATTTGGCACAGAGGTTCATTACAACCGACCGAAGGAAGAAAAGTAAATATTTCAGCTGAGAAGCTCACGATGACTGGCAGAGAATAAAACTATTGCGATCAGCTGAATGTGGGTAACAGCAGGGTAAAGCTACAGGAGCGTTTGGTGCTGAGAAAAGAACAATCCTGAAGGTTAAAGCATCACTTCTCTCATTGGTACAAGCATTTAAAATCAGCATCTACTCCACTAGACAACTTCTCCTAAACAATACACATGTTGAGCAATCAGTCACATATGAACATTTCATCAATCTGGAATATAAAAGAGTCCAGTAGATCCTAAAGCAGCAAATTTCAGAGTCTGAGGTGTTTTCTTCAACAATCGTGCTATAAAAGCACACCTGGAATGACCTTATAAACAATCAACAATCTACTCGTTTCAAACTCTCAAACTTCTAACATTTGAACTCTACAGAAAGAGAGAAGAAATATAATTTAAAAGAATTAAACGCCAAATAAAACGAATCAAAATAATGGCAACAATACTATAAGAATAACATTAAAGAACAATCGTACATCTATTTTGGCAATGTTTCCCAAATCAAGCAGAAAAAGAACTTTTCATCCGCGGGAAAATAAATCAGAGTTCTACAAGAGAACAGATGTTTCTCCACTCGTTTTGTCTATAAATTTGGCCTCAGTTTCTAATCTTGTTTTATTTGAGTTTTTACATTTTGGTTTTGTTTGTTTCAACAAGAATCAGAGTCTGAAAGGTTTAAAGACTTTTACGTGAATACTAGAACGTGTTATTTTGGTAACTATTCAAACAGTGAAGCGTGTGTTGAAGCGCACGCACACACACACACACACACACACACACACACACACACACACACACACATGAACACCATCAGACTGGCTCCAGGTTCCTTCATGTGCTTTAGAAGAAGAACTCCCAGGTATTTGGTCTCATCAACACTAACTTCACTAGCTTCAACATCACAAACAAAGAAGCAGACCTTATATTCGGGTTTAACATATGAAAATATATCCCATATCTGCTAGTTCTTATTATTATAAGTTATAATTTCTAGAATAGAATCTGTGTTTTTGAGGTAATCATCATCATCATGATGTTATGAGCTCGAGCTAATGAGTGCGTTTAGCTTTGGTTAATGGTCAGCCGGTCAGTTTTCTGGTTTAATCACCTTCATGACTGACAGTAAACCAGGAAGACAACCCATACAGCAAAATATATATATATATATTATTTTCTGGCCAAAATATATTTTAAATATATGTTGCAAACAGTTAATATATTTCATTGAAATATAATTCAATGAAATATATTTTTGAAATTGAAAATATATTTAGTTTCAACCTTCATATTCCAAAATATATTTCAAAATGTATTTCAGGGCAAGAAAACATTCATTTAGGATGCAAACTTGGATGGAATGGCTTGTTATTGTGCTTGTAAAAACTTATTGTAATATGTAATCTTTTTTACTGTAAATTATATATGGAGGGCAAAATTTATAAATGCTCTAAATGAATATATTTTAAAAAATATAAAAAAAAATGGCCAAAAATATATAGTCAGAAAATGTATTTACATAAATATTTTTTGGCCATTTCTTTGTATATTTTAACATATATTTAAAATATATATTTTAAAATCTAAATTTTTTGCTGTATGGAAAACAATTTTATAAATGACCGGAAAGGAAACGTCAGTGTGTTTGTGGAACATAGTGAAGAAATAAAAGAGAAGTAGAAGTTCTTTGGACGTCTCTTAACTTTCACAGAAGCTTCGTCTCATCACAAAATCTGAGAAAGAGTCTCGTAAAACGTCAACAGTCACAGCGGAGCTCAAACTCGTCGCCGCCGGAGGTTCTGACGGACCCGAGAGGACCCGTTTGAAGACGCGTGTGGTTGAGGTAGAGTGTTTTTCCCAGCAGCAGCAGGACGGTCAGACGGAGGCACGGCTCTTTGGACAGAGAGAGTCTGTGTGGAGTGGGAGGGGCTTAAAGAAGAGGGCGGGGCTTCAGCTGTACATGCAGTGAATAATTAATGTCCAATCACACGACACACTCTTCATCTGTTCAGTCACATAGAGCATGTGTTTTTGGTTTAACAGGATAAAGTTGAGTTTGTTATTCGTTAGTAACATTAGCAGAGTTTCAGGTTTGTTTGGAAACTTACTCTTAGCAATATTTCATCAAATGAGTTCTGTTCCAAACCTCGTAAGTTGCCTACATAGTCAGCACTGAAGGCATAGTTAGCTGTATTAATCAGTTTTATAAGACACCTATTGATTAACTTCTTAATTAACTTGCCTGGTTAAATCAAGGTTTAAAAAAAAAGCATCACATGCATGCTTTACATTTATGCATTTATGCATGTATAATTAAAGCGATATATTCCCTGGGAATCGAACCCATGACCTACTGCAATCCTAGAATGCACTGGAAAAAAAGCTGAGGGAATTCTTCCATTTTGCCCAGTTTATGTGTGTGTGTTTACGCTAAATGTGAAACTCATAAACAGTCCTGTGTGGTGTTGCATGATGGTTAGGATGTTGTCTGTGTAGGCCCCTCAGGTTTGGAACAGATGCAGCGTGTTGTATTGAGCGCTGAACATGTGTGTGTGAGAGAGTTGAGTTCAGTGTAAGGCTTTGGTGAGAGAGAAGCGGTCTCTGTACAGCTGAAGGGGGTGCTGGGGGGGTAGAGGTGCCTCATCCGGTGCCAGTGTCAGTGCCAGTGTCCGGCGGATGGACAGGTTGAGGTTCAATCGTCACCTGACACTGAGGAACAGCTGCTGGACGCTCCGCTGCAGCAGTCTGAGGAACACCAGGACAATTCATTACAAATCATATATGATTATTAATTTATGACACATGGGTGTGTGTTTTATTCTGAAATGCTGAATGTATTATTTTATTCTAAAATGCATTTATTCCACAATGCTAAAAGTATTTTTTATTTATTCTAAAATGTTTCTTTCTTTAATGCAAACATATTATTTCATCAATTTAAAATGCAATTATTCTATAATGCAATATGTATTCTAAAATTCAATTGCTAAAAGTATTGTTTCAATTCGAAATGCATTTTTTCTAAAATGCAAACAAAGTATTCTTATATGCATTTATTTTATAATGTTAAAAGTATTTATTTTAAAGTGCCGTTAATCTATAATACTAAAAGTATTTGTTACATTTACTCTAATAATAATGCTTAATGCAAAAGTGTTATTTCTTCATTGTAAAATGCAACTGTTATATAATGCAAAAATGAATTCTGAAAATCATCTACTTCTTTAATACTAAAAGTATTGTTTTATTCTGAAACAGATTCATTCTATAACGCAAAGAAATGTATTCTTAAATGTATTTATTGTACGATGCTAAAAGTATTTATTTCAGTGTTGTTATTCTATAATGCTAAAAGTATTTGTTAAATTGATTCTAAAATGCTTTTTTTCTTGAATGTTATTTCTTCATTCTAAAATGCAATTATTCTATGTTGCAAAAATTTATTTATTCTATAATGTTAAAATATATTTCATTTATTCTAAAATGTATTTTCATTAATTCTCTATTCTAAAATGCAATTATTCTATAATGCAATAATGCATTCTAAAATCTATTTCATTTAACACTAAAATTATCTTGTTTTTATTCTATAATGCTAAAAAATATTTGTTAAAAAATGCATTTGTTCTATATTGCAAACTTTTTTTACTTATTCAAAAATGCTTTTATTCTGTAATGCTTAAAGATTTAATTATTTATTCTAAAATGCATTTATTCTATAATTCTAAAATAATTTTTATTTTTCTTAAATAGAGTGTGTAGTCACTTTAATTAGCTTAATATATAAAAACATCAGAAGTCCATCCTGACGTTCTCTGTAGGTCTGTGCTGATGTGGGAGATGTTCACCTGTGTTGTGAGCTCGATAGCGTCGGCTGCTCGGATGCTGGCTTCTTTAGCTGCGGCGTCTCTCTGAGAAACACTGTGTCCTGCTGAAAGACTCCAGTCACCCGGAGAACCCTTCTGACAGAAGAAGCTACACACACACACACACACAGAGTCAGAGCGCTGCGTCTGATAATCACAGTATGAGTGACGGTGAGAACGACAGACGCACCTGTGCCGATAGCCAAACATCAGGAAGAGAGCGCAGAATATGATGCAGGCCATGCCAATGTGGATCCCAACCACCAGAGCCGGCATGGAGCCCTCACTGTCCTCACCACAGTCACACACACTCTCTCCCACTGCTCACACACACACACACACACACACACACACAAGTCAGGTCAGGATTATTACAGTGAAATAAAACTGCAGTGTGGTCTGTTATAGAACATGTCTTTGCAATTGTGGAAAACGTAGTAGATCACCCAATAAATACAGGAACGTCACATTAAAGCATATAGAGAAAGCAGAATGTGTATTTTGTGTGAAGCAGCTGATAATAAAGATCTGAGTAAAGGTGTTATGAAAGGATGTGTATTGTATGTCACTGATGGTCTCTGTCTCCATCTAGTGTATGTCACATCACACTGCAGACGACAGATGCTTTCAGTGTTAAATAAGAACAGGGATTGACTGAATTGAACTTCCACTCAAAAGCATTTTTTTTAGTTCTGGCCAAAATACTAGCCACAGATATCAGAAATTAACCAGTTATCAAAGTGACATCTTTGATTTAAATAGATCCATTCTGAAATCTGTTTGTGAATCATTGAATCTGTTTGAGTTAAATTATTGTTTGTGGACATTGTTTTGCAGGTGATGAATGTGAAGCATCACCTGCTGGCTCTTTCCCGCTCTTTTCAGCCTCAGCCAATGAGACGAGCCGTTTGTTGCTGATGCTGTCGCCGTTCCCGTTGAAGGCCGTGAGCTGAATCTCATACACCGCTGACGCTTCTACAGGAGACACACACTGACTGTTAGACTGACACGTGTGCGTGTGTGTGTGTGTGTGTGTGTGTGTGTGTGTACTGACCCAGGTTAGAGATGGTGTGTGTGTGTGTGTGTGTGTACTGTGTGTGTGTGTACTGACCCAGGTTAGAGATGGTGTGTGTGTGTGTGTGAGTGTGTGTGTGTGTGTGTGTACTGACCCAGGTTAGAGATGGTGTGTGTGTGTGTGTGTGTGTGTGTGTACTGACCCAGGTTAGAGATGGTGTGTGCGTGTGTGTGTGTGTGTGTGTGTGTGTGTGTGTGTGTGTGTGTGTACTGACCGAGGTTAGAGATGGTGTGTGTGTGTGTGTGTAGGTGTGTGTGTGTGTGTGTGTGTGTGTGTGTGTGTTTGTGTGAGTGTGTGTGTATGTGTTTGTTGATGTGTGAGAGTATGTATGTGTGTGTGTGTGTGTGTACTGACCCAGGTTAGAGATGGTGTGTGTGTGTGTGTGTGTGTGTGTGTGTGTGTGTGTGTGTGTGTGTGTGTGTGTACTGACCGAGGTTAGAGATGTGGTGTGTGTTGATGTGAGCGGGGAATCGCTCCTCGTGTCTGAACTCTTGCTGTGGCAGCTTGCGATGAGAGAGTTTGTATCCCTCCACTCGACCGGCTTTAGCTGGAAGCTCCCAGAACACCTGCATCGCTGTGCTGTTCAGAACCTTTGTGAAGAAGCTGGGCATCGTGGGAACTGACAGACACAGACAGATGGGTGAGATCAGTGACTAGTACATGTGTAGAATGATCATTACATTACCATTGTGTTTTGGACAACATTTTATCAGTGATGTAAGGATGTATACTCTTACCAGTTCCACGTGTGGTGGCGATGACACTGTTGGACTGTTGACTGGCTCCCAGCGGTGAATACGCTTTCACATAGATGGAGAAGGTGGTGGAGGCCTCCAGGTTCGTGAAGTCGTGCTGAAACGTGTCTTTGCTCACAGCTTCCTGAAGCTCGCTGCTGTCCAGCTCTGAAAGCACACAAACATCATTCAGTCAGTCTGGAGTCTGATTACGAGTCTGAGTCCGAGTCTGAGTCTAAGTCTGATTCTGAGTCTGATTCCGAGTCAGAGTCTGATTACGAGTCAGAGTCTGATTCCGAGTCTGAGTCTGATTCTGAGTCCGAGTCTGAGTCTGGTTCCGAGTCTGATTACGAGTCAGAGTCTGATTCCGAGTCAGAGTCTGATTCTGAGTCTGATTCCGAGTCTGATTCTGAGTCTGATTACGAGTCAGAGTCTGATTACGAGTCAGAGTCTGATTCCGAGTCAGAGTCTGATTCTGATTACGAGTCAGAGTCTGATTCCGAGTCTGAGTCTGATTCTGAGTCTGATTCCGAGTCTGATTCTGAGTCTGATTACGAGTCAGAGTCTGATTACGAGTCTGAGTCTGATTCTGATTATAGGTCTGATTCTGAGTCTGATAACGAGTCAGAGTCTGATTCCAAGTCCGATTCTGAGTCTAATTCCAAGTCTGAATCTGATTCTGATTCCGAGTCTGAATCTAATACTGAGTCTATTTCTGATTCTGAGTCTAATTCCGATTCAGAGTCTGATTCTGAGTCAGAGTCTGATTCTGATTTCGAAGTCTGAAGGTCTCAGTGTCTCTGTCGTCTCACCTCCCAGTTTGCGGATGTGCAGCACGTATCCGATGATGCCGTCCATCACATGTGGCTCCGGCTGTGCCCAGCGCACCCGTAGAGAAGTGGTGGAGAGCGGCGTGACCGTCAGGTCCTGAGGGGCTTCTGGGAGATCGAGGGATGGGGAGACGGCGAGACGAGCGCTGGCCTGGTTGGTTCCTGCGCTGTTCTCCGCGATGCACTGATAGATGGCCTCATCTTCAGCCGTTATGCGCGTCACTGCCAGCGTGCTGCAGAACAACACACATCATCATTTACACCAACATCTGATCAAAACTCACTGTCACACTCAATCTACTGCACATCTTCTGTCGTCTGAGTGATGGTTTAGAGTGTTTTATCCAGTAAAAGCTCTTCTAGTGTAATCAGCTTCAGCTGCTGCTTCTGGTGTCAGATCTTGAGTGATTTTGATCAAGTAAAGGTCAGAATAACTGCAGTAATATCTCCAGATGAACTCTTACTGGACTGAAGCAGCTCAGCTTTACTAATTCTCCATCAATCTTTTTTTTTTTTTTTTTTTTTTTTTTTTTTTTATCAATGCAAATCTGAGATCTGAATAAATAATCTCTCCATTGATGTATGGTTTGTTAGGAGGACAATATTTGTCTGAGATACAACTATTTGAAAATCTGGAATCTGAGGGTGCAATAAAATCTAAATAAATGAAGTTCTTAGCAATGCATATTTCTAATATATTTACAGTAGGAAACTTACAAAATATATTCTCATGGAACATGATCTTTACTTAATATCCTAATGATTTTTGGCATAAAAGAAAAATCGATAATTTCGAATAATCTGCAGCAAATTCATATTCTTCCTCAATTTGAGTCTCTGAATAAAACCGAGCTGTTTCTTCCTCCATATTCTCACTGTATCAGACTATATAAGCCTAACGGAGGAAACTTGATACTCAACATAAAACACATATGCAAACTTTGTCTTTATATTTTGTTTAAATATTCAATAAACTGTTCCAATTTAGAAAGTTCGATAATTATTAGATATGTCAGGTGTTTAGGCCGGCTCTGACCTGTTGTTGTTGGTGAGTTTGACGTTGTCTCCAGGTGTGAGGATCTTGCCGTTCTTCAGCCAGATGAGGTGTGGATCAGGAACACCTTGAGCCTGGCAGGTGAAGACCGCACTGCTGCCCGCAGACTTCGACACGGACTGAGGCCACTGCAGGAACTCCGGAGGAGCTGAGCAAAACACACAGAGAGAGAGATTCAAGATTTTTATTTGTCACACACTTGGTTATATGGAGAGCATATGACCAGCAGTTCATAACATGTCCAAACTGACAGAGACCAGCTATTAAACATAACTCACAAACTATATCTACAAAATCTGTGTCCTAAGGAGTCCATTCAATTGTTTTTTACAAAATGTTTTTTTATGGTTGTCAAATTTGTATATTTATGTGTATTTGTAAGATAATATAGTTTTTTTTCACATTTTCTGAATTTCATAATATTTCATTATTCTTTATTTTTGTATTTTTTCCTTTTCATAATAAATTTTTTTATAAAATAAGCAAATGTTTAATTGTATAATGTATAAACTTTATGTAGCCTATTTACATCATGCAATATTATTTAACTCTTAGAATGACTAATATGCATCATTCTTTGTCTGTAAATGTGTAATTGATCATTTTATCTCATCACACTCTATTCAGTGTTTCATTTATTGATGTATTTGGTAAGCAGTCGTGTGATGAGCAGCACAAACATCAGAGGTTTCATTTCTATAAATAGTGAATTTATGCTGCTACTTCTGTGTTTTTGTCCTAAAATCACCCCAACCGGCTCTCTCTGGTCCATCAATCCAGACCACCCCCCCCCACCCCAGATCATCTTCTGCAGGTCTGCTGGATTGAGGTCAGGGGTCAGAGGTCAAAGGTGATCCATCACCCAGACAAAATTATTCCTCCCCCTCCGCCTCGCTTTCTTCTATTATCCATCCGTCCGTCCCACTCAAACACAACACAATCCCCACAACACACTACAATACTGTCAAATACTGTAGTAAGAAACATCAGATACCCAACAACACGGTAAAACACTAAACTATTCAACAATATTGTAGAATATTCAACAGCACTGTAAAACACCATATAATACTCAACTGTGCTGTAAAACACAGTTCTCCAGCAGTATTGTAGTGTTACACATGTGCTGTAGTTTGATGTGATCTCGAGTGTGTGTGGCTTTACTTCATTCAGTTCCTGTGGGGTATGTGTGCACTTGTCTTTTATCTTTACTATATTTGACAGAATATTATTTTAATAAAGCACATGAACACCCATCTATCTGCCTGTCTGTGTCTCGTGTGTGTGTGTGTGTGTGTGTGTGTGTGTGTATCACAGCTGCTGCTCAAACCAGACGAGCTCACCAGACCATCTACAAGCCCCTCCCATATGCTAATGAGGCTAGAGGTGACCTGGGGGTTTTGTGGGGGAGGTGGGGTCAGAGGTCAGAGGTCACAGTCAAAGCCCTTTGTTCATGTCTCGCTGCTCTTATAGAGAATAGAGTGTGTATGTGGAAATGAAGCCGGGTCTCTGGTTAGCTATTGTTCAGTCTCCTGTGTAACAGGAAGTGCATCAGTCATTAACATCCTCACATGCTGACCGTAATTAAAGTTGGAAATAAGCAGCTTTTCTAATGAGTGCTTCAGTTAAACCGAACTGAACTGCAGATCTGGTTTGTGTGATGGTGTGTGTGTGTTTAGTGTACCCTGCACCACCAGTCGTCCCAGCGCGGTTCTCCTCATCCTGGTTCCGGGTCGGTTAGCGGAGCAGACGTACACACCTGAGTGCTGCAGAGACACGTCTGAGATGATGAGGTTACCTGTGCCCAACACCTGGATGCCCTCCACGCCGATGGAGCGACCGTCTGGCAAACACACACAGTGTCCAGAAGTTGAAAGACGTAATAACTTAAATATATTACAATTAATAGAAGTTTTAAGAGCTGAATATTTTTCAAAGTTTCTGCTTTTTTTGTTGTTTTTTTACCAATAATTTTGCACGATTTTTCCAGTCATATTAACTCACAATTTCTACATGAAATATTTTTGAGCTTGACAAAAAGGTATTTTTAGATTTTATTAATTTCCATGAGTTTTCCGGGTCTAGGAATCACACTGTTTAAGTGAGTCTTCCTCATATTATCCAGGTTTTCCAAAAACCGGAATCAGAATCTGGTTCTTCAAAGACCAAAAATTGTTGCATTGCTATAGTTCACAGGTGTAGACACTTATGTAGTTATCGTTATAATTACTGCTCGTTATATTGCATTTATCATTATAGTTGTGCTATAGTTATTGTTATTGTTATAGTTATTATGTTCATTATAGTTACAATCATAACAAAAAAGATTAAAAAAAAAAAAAAAAGCTTTTATCCAAAGCGACTTACAGTGCATTCAGGCTATTAATCTCTACCTATCATGTGTTCCCGGGGATCGAACTTATCCCGGGGATTAACCCCCAACCTTGTGCTTGTTAACACAATGCTCTAAAACCATAGCTATGTTCACACTATAACTTGTTATAGTTGTTTTATAGTTGTATAGTTATTGTTAAAGTCATTGTTATGTTCGTTACAGATGCAATCATTATAGTTATTGTTACAGTTATAGTTATCATTATAATTATTATCTTTATAGTTATTATTGTTGTAATTATACTAATTATTATAGTAATATAATAGTAATATAGTAATGTATACATAGTAATACATTATAGTAATTGTTGTTATAGCTATTATTGCTATCATTATTGTTATAGTAATATTGACAAAGTTATCATTATTGTTATCATTATAGTAATTATTGTTATTGATATAGTTATTGTTAACGTTACAGCTTCGATGGCTTTCAGCCTCACCCTGCTTCATTCTACTATGTTAATAAATCATTAGCTCATCAAGACCACAACTCCCATGATTCCACACTCAGTCACAGGCATCAAACTACAGCTTTTTTATTTTTTTGCTTGTTTTGAATACACGCCCTCTAGTGGCCAAAACTTACATATTGTGCTTTTAAGCAGTTGTTGAGTGGGTGAATTGAAATGAGGTCTTGGATTAGATTATTTTTACCCAGCCTGCTCCAGGACACGATGGGCCGTGGGTTTCCGGTGGCGATGCACTCCAGGATGGCGGTCTGGTGAATGTTCAGAGTGAGGTTCTGCGGCCCAGAGAGAATCACTGGCTCCTTATAGAGACGATTAGCTGCGACTGAGACAGAGACGGAGACGGGTCATTCAGAGATGCTCAGGGGTTCGGATCGTATCATCAGAGGAAGGACGGTCTCGGCTCTACCTGTGACTGACAGCTGCCCCTTTAACTTAACCAATTTTTTCCAATTTCCTATAGACACACAGCTATATCCCGCTGTCAGCCTGATGCACTCCTGTGATGTGCAGGATACCGTTGGGAAGAAGAGTGTACCTGAACACACACACACACACCACAAAGTCAGATTAAAGCTATGTTAACACCAAAAGCAGTTACTATAACCATAACATTTTAATAAATTGTGAATAGCGGAGTTATTTCACCACAATCATAATGACACTGTGATGAACACTTAGAATAAACATGAACATTATTATCCACTGCTGCAGATGCTGATATAGATATCATTATAGTTATTATCATTATTATTAGGGTTATCGTTATCATTCTTACCATTATAGTTAGTGTTACCGTTATTGTTGTCATTGTAGGCATAGTTGTCAGTGTTATTGTTATAGTTATGGTTATCATTATAGTTAGTTATTTTCATATATATATATATATATATTATATATATATATATATATATATATATATATATATATATCATTTAGTTTCTCACTATATTTATCATTATCATTTTAGTTATTGTTATAGTTTATAGTTATTGTTTTTGCTGTGATTGAGCCTTAAATGCAGATAAACCACAGTGGGTTTTCCACGTACACAAAGTCAAATGTCAACACATTGCAAGTTGTAAGTTCTGTTCAACAGATTTAATATATTCTAGTGTTTGTTTCAGGCTTTATTCGTGTACGAGAGTGTGTGTTTAACCTGTTATCATCAGCGTTGAGAGCTGTTCTGTTTCTTTCCCAGGTGATGTTGGCCTCTGGGACGCCGCTGACGGCGCAGTGAAATCGAGCGACGCCGCCCTCGTCCACGCTCATGGATTCTGGGTGCGTGTGGAACTCTTGAAATTCCTAAAAAAAAAAAAAAATAATTAAAAAATCCCAAAACAACTCCAGATACAGACCCTAAACTGCCCTAAAGCCACCAGCACACCACATTAACCTGGTTTAAGCAGGTGTATCAACTCTTAATGTCTCTCCTAAAAAAGACCCAGGATAGTAAATTAAATCTCTAGGAGAAGCTATTAAATATATCACAGTGCTTTTTCTTTCTGAAGTGTGTCTGAAGCGTGTTTGCGTCACTCACAGGCCAGCTGCACATGTGCTTTGCGGCTGATGAGCAGCCCGTATCGGTTCTGCGCTGCACAGTCGTACTCGCCCGCGTCGCTCTCGTCACCGTCACGCCGTTTCTGGAAGTTCCGGATCAGGAGCGTCCCGTTATCCAGCACGGCTGCTCTAGCTCCCAGAGGAACGGGAACACCGTTCCGTCGCCAGGTGATGGTGATAGGCCCCTCCCCCTCTACCTGACAGTCCAGCATGAGGGGGCGGTCCCTCACTGCGATGACATCACTGGGTTCTTTGATGAAGGCCAACTCTGAAGCTCCGCCCAAACCTGAAGGACCAGAGCAGGAGAGCGTGACGATGAGGAATAAAACACAGAGAGACATGCGTCTGAGTAATCTGAGAACTTACGAATGATTCATGATGAGGATGAGGAGGATGATGATGATGAAGATGGTAGTGGTGATGAGGATGATAATGATGCATCATGAGAGATGATGAAACCTTGATGGAGGAAAACTGTTACTCACATAACATTAGATCTAACATAATGCAGCAGAACCGATACAGAACCAAATAAAATACTCGAGTAAAGCTTAATAATCATATAAGATTAGTTTTTTTAAATTCAGTATTTTTAATTTAATATATTTACTGCAAAAAGTGATGTATTCCCCAGTATTTTTCTCTTGCTTTCCAGCACAAATACAAACTTTCTTAAATCTTGATACATTTACTGGAGAAGCAAAATGACTGACATAAGTTGTCTTGTTTTCTGAGAAACTGGAAAATGAAGCGAGTTATATCTGTCAAAGAAAAATTTATCTAATTAAAAGGTTGATTTTTCTAATCCCATTGGCAGAAATTTATTCTTGTTAAGCATAAATGAACTGACCTCAAATACCCCAACCCTCAAAAAAACTAAACAAAACAACCAAAAAAACACACAAACATAACATTTGTGCTAACATTTTGGAAAAGAGGTGGAAAATTTCCAAAAATCTTGGAAAGTTTCCAAAACTGCTCTTTTGCAACCCCATTGGCAGACATTTATTCTTGTGTTAAACAAAAAAACTGATGCGCAATAAAACAACAAACAAAATGTTCATCCAGTTGTTACAGTTTTTTACAGTTAAAATTACACTTACTGCCAGTAAGTATAAGAAAGTGTTATGAGAAGTATATAGAAAGTGTTAAATGATCTGTTATTAGCTGTGGACTTGGAAATGTGGGTTTTTGGTTCTCCTGGGTCTAGGCTCAGCTCTTTTGATACTATCGATCATTGTATCTTATTGAGTTGACTGGGGAAGTATGTTGGTATTAAGGGAACAGCCTTAAGCTGGTTTTCATCCTATCTTAAGGAAAGATCTTTTTTTTCTGTAGCCATTGATGATTTTTCCTCTGTCTCAGCTGCATGTACATGTGGGGTACAGCAGGGTTCTGTTTTAGGCCCTGTTTTGTTCTCCCTCTATCTTCTTCCCTTAGCCAAGATCTTTTGTAGGCATCAAATCTCATACTATTTTCATGCAGGTGATATACAGCTTTAGCTTCCAATGAAACTAGATTAGATCTTATGTCTCCAGCATCTGTTTGATTACATGAGTCAAGTTAAAATTTGGATGGCAGATAATTTTTTACAGCTAAATGAAGTGTTGTTTTGGGACAGCCTCAGCGTGCGGCTATCCCTTCTAAAACCCTGCATCCTATAACTAATACTGTAGACAGAATTTTTACCCTAGCTTTCAAAATTGATAAACAGATTGAAATTCAGTTGTTAAATCGGCATTGTTTAAGCTTAGGATAACTGCTAAATAATTTTTTTTTTTTTTTAAGGATCTGGAAACTGGTATCCATACATATATTTAAACACGACTGGACTATTGTAATTAATTGTACTAAGTGATCACACAGTCCTGTTTATCTCGCCTTCAGATGATCCAAAATGCTGCATCCAGACTTTTCACAGGGACCAGAAAGAGTGATCGTTATAGTTATCGATATCATTGACAGATATTTGTTCCTGTTATAACCATAAAAACAGACCTCAAACACTGAGTAAATCCACAAACAAAATAAGTGCCATTTGAAATTTTCTTCTAAAATTAGCGTTTTAGTATTAGGCTCAGTAATTTCACTTTAATGGAAATTAATAGGTTCTTTTCATTGCCATTAAAGTGAAAAAATTGACCATAAACATAGGAGCCTGAAAAAAATGCTAATTTTATAAGAACATTTCAGACAGCACGTAGAGGCTTTTGCATCTGAACTCTTCATTTCTGAACAGACATTCACATTCGTTAAGAAAGACATGAAGTTTATTTAGTCCTCAAACGCACACTTGCATCAGTAGATGGTGTTTGTCTTGTGCTTGAGTTGCCGATGTGATGGAGGCAGGGCTGGTTAGATTTAGAGCATCTTAAATCAAAGTGATTCATCTCCACTGAACTTAAACTTGACTTTGGGCCGTCTGATTGATGGCTCTTTCAGAAGCACTCACACAAACACACACAAAAGCCCAAAACAGCCATACAATGCGACCCCACCCCACCCCCCCACAAACACACCCTCCAGATCTGCCCCGGCCCATCATTCCTGCCCCGTCTGAAGAGCCATCTGCCCCTCCTCCGCCCCGTGGCGCAGCGCGAGGGTGACTTTCCCATGCCACCGCATCAGTCAAACGCGCCGCACGCCGCCCCTCGCAGCTGCCAAACACACAACAAAACACTCCTTGAACGCGCTCGCACGGAAAAACCAGACTCCTGTACCTCTGCGCTCGTCTGGCATCTGAACCGGAGTCTGACCTCAGAACATGAGCCGGGTCTCCTCAGACCAGAACTTCAGTCTGTCCGTCTCTGACAGGAATTAAACGCAAACCTCATGGTACTTAACAGACATTCCCAAGAATGCTAACTATAACTATAAAGATAACTAATAATAACTATAATGATAACTATATTACTATATTAGTGTCCACACAAACATACGATAATTATAACAAAAACTATAACGATAACTATAATCATAATAACTATAATTACAATTATAACAATAATTATTAGCGTCCGTTCACACAAACAAACGATAACTATAAGAATAACTATAATCATAATGATAACTATAACTACAAAATATAAAGATTTCTATAACTATATTAACATCCAAACAAACAGATGATAACTATAACGATAACTACAATCATAACAATACTTATAAATATAAATACAACAACTATAACTATACTAACGTCCACACAGACAATAACTATAACGATAACTATAATCATAACGATAACAATAATTATAACTATATTAGTGTCAAAACAAACAGAGAATGACTAAACCAAAAACTACAACATAACCATAACTATAACTATATTAGTGTCCACACAAGATGATAACTATACCGAAAACTAACAATATCTATAATCATAACTAGAACAGTAATAGCTATCATCTTAGCATCACGAAACAAAAACTACAACATGTACTGATAACAATAACCATGCTTGCATCCACACCAATGAAAAATAACTATAACAATAGCTATAATCATAACTATAATGATAAATATAACAATGACTATAATGACAATAATTATAACAGTAACTATATTTGCGCCTGAACCAACAATAACTATAACAACTACTATATTAGTGTTCACACAAATAGACAATAACTAACCATAACTATAATGATAACTATAACTACAGTTATCATCTTTTGGTGTGAACCGAAATGTAGTTATAATGATAACTATAACAAGAACTATGAAGATATTTGTAACTATAACTATTAGCATTCTCCGGACGATAATATAACCACAGAGACAACTATATTAACATCCAGGATGATATTGTTCTGTTTATTATAACACGCTGCGGTTTTGACGTCTGTTCCTTTAAATGCTTGCGCACTTTAAAGTCAGCCGGATAGTGATTGTACAGTATCCCACAATGCAATGCACTTGACTTTTTAAAACTCATTTGATCAGACTTCGATCATAACGATATCTATAAATATAAATACAACAACTATAACTATATTAACGTCCACACAGACTGAATAACTATAACAATAACTATAACGATAACTATAATCATAAATCACCAGACTTTGATCATAACAATATCTATAAATATAAATACAATATACATTTAATAAATTATAATAAATAAATCATAATAAATATAATAAATAAATAAATTAAATAAATATAAATTAATTAATTATAATAAATAATTAAAATACATTTTAAATTAAAATAACAAATAAATTAAATTATAATAAATATTATAAATAAATAAATAAATGTATATTTATTTATATATAAATATATAAATAAAATATAAAAATATAGTTATAGACTTAAAGTTTAAGGCTTTTTAATGCAAACTTCAATAAAAACATGAACAGTCTGAGTTGAGAGCTGAATTGAACAGCACACTGCTGTTGAACACTATAGAGTGCGCACTATGCAGTAAGTATATGGTCAGGCCCAGGACTGTGCTGGGTCAGATTCAGTGAAGTTTGCTACATGAACTCAAACTCCAGAGACTTAGTAATTTTGAATGCTTTAGTGATTGAATGAGACCCCCCACCCCCAACCCCCGCTGCTGGCACACCGTGACCTCAGATCCTAAAGGTCATGAGAGAATCCGCCGCTCCTCCTCCCACTTTCTTCATTGTCTCTGGAGTGGCCGTGAACTTCAGCGGCCAATAAACACGTCAAAACCCCCATTAATGCCGTCTCTGTGGCATCTGCTGCTCAGACGAACAAATCTGAATGTCAAATATCTGTCTGTGTGACCATGTGACCCGAGGACAGAACCACACTTATATATGAGGCCGTCACAGGCCGTAGTCAAGTGTGTTGAATCTATCACTGATCACTAGAACACACCATCAACAAAAATACCACAGTTGACACTACCATTTTTATACTTTTTGAATGTGTAAAATTGTTAATACTGGCATTACCAATATATAATATTGGTAGTACCATGCAAATATCATAATATATGAATATGGTATTGATTCAAGTAAGGTCAAAGTTATTTCTACAGTACTGTTATCATTGTCTTTATAGAAAATCGCATTCAATCACTGCTAAATAACTCCAAGAATTAAAATTGCATGGTTTGAGAGTTTAATCGCTGCTCCTGTTTTCATAAATAAGCAACCATTTTAAAAGTGTAGGCTAAGTACGATTTTACAAAAAAATAATTAATACTTTATTCATCTAGATGCAATAAATTGATCAAAAAAAGTGACAGTATCATGTAAAAAAACTTTTTTTTTATTTCTAATAAACGCTATTCTTTTGAACTTTCTATTCATCTGTGAATCCTGAAAAAAAAATCTACCAAATATTGTGCAGCACAACTGTTTTCAACATTGATAATAATCAGAAATGTTTCTTGAGCAGCAGATCATCATATTAGAATGATTTCTGAAGATATCATGTGACACTGGAAGCTTGGAGTTAATGATGCTGAAAAATTACAGGCACATCACAGAAATAAATTACACTTTAACAGAGATCTCACAGAGAAAACAGCTGTTTTTAACATTCTAATAATTTCACTATTTTACACTGTATTTATGATCAAGTGTGCATTATAATTGCATTTATCAGATTAGAGATGTGATTCCCAGACTTTATTTTGTGTGGTTTGAGAGTTTAATCGCTGCTCTATTATTGTATGTGATTCCCAGACTTTATTTTGTGTGGTTTGAGAGTTTAATCGCTGCTCTATTATTGTCAGGGTGAGGATGGAGTGAATGTGTGTATAGAGTCTGAAAGAGTCGTCTGAACTCAGAGTCTGTCCTGATTCTTCACGCTTTCAGGCTCTCAGCGGGAGAATCGAGCATCTAATGAGACTAACAGCGGCTCGTCTGTCTCAATTAACACTCATTAATGAAAGTGAGACATCAGAACTATGAGTACTGCTGGAGTTTGTGTTACTGATAAATATTATGCTTGTGTGAGAAGTCGCTGCTTGTGTGAGTGTGTGTGTGTGTGTGTGTGTGTGTGTGTGTGTTGTGTGTTGTGTGTGTGTGTGTGTGTGTGTGTGTGTGTCTCCACTAACAAATTATCATATTCATGACACTGATCTGGTTCCCACAGTGCTGAATAGATTCTGGGGCTAATAAATATGTGAATCAGTCGCTGCTCAGTCGGTGTGTTGTGTGTTTGTGGATTGTTCCAGGACCCCGTGACACACACACACACACACACAGTGAGTGTGAGTACAGACGGTGTGTGATCTTTTGGATTGTGTGTGTGAGAGAGAGAGTGTGTGAAGTAAGTGTGTGTGTGTGTGTGTGTGTGTGTGTGTGTGTGTGTGTGTGTGTGTGTGTGTGTGTGTGTGTGTGTGTGTGTGTGTGTTTGCTTTCAGCAGCTGCAGGATTACAGGCCCTTATAATGAGATCTCAGTCAAACCCCACCCAGTCTGACCCCGACCCTAAAGGCCCAGTCATATGAAAATGAGGGTCAGGTCAAAGGTCAGGGTCAATGTCTGCCTCAGGTCAGTCTGTCTCACTCTCATGAACATGAACTTCAGCAGAAGCTCCTGCAGTGACTCTGAATCATCTGAATCATTCAGCCAATAGAGAATCATTCTGGATTCAAAAACAATATTTGTATTTTCTCATTGAAATAATAAAGAAATTACATATAAATCAGTGGTGGACCAACTAATCAATGAAAGGTAATAAAAGAAAATAATCAACAATGGAAGTAATTATTCATTGTTCTGGATATACATATCTCAATATTTTAATGGAGAACAACAGACAACACACATTCAATAAAATGCTTTTATTTCTGATAAATCAAACAACTAATCAACAGATTATTTATCAAATTCATTGTTAACTGCAGCACTAATATATATAAGGTACATAGTTTTTATATATATATATATATGCCTTAATGACCAACTATGTTAATAACACATGACTTATTTGCATATGAGCAGCAATATTTACATTATCAGAGCCTGAATCAATGACATGAACTGTGTTATTAGTTTTAAATTATTATACTGATATTTCCCAGAACATCAATGAACCAAAATCGAGCAAACAAGTAAACAAAGCATCGCTGCTGAAAGATGAAGGGGTTCTGAGGAGAGAAAGAGTACAAGCTGAGACTCACCTGAGACTGTGATGAGCAGCAGCAGCAGCGCTGAGAGTCTCTCCATGATTCCTGCTGTTCGGAGGATGTTTTATAAACTCATGACGGAACAAATCAAACGAGAATATTCCTCAGGGCTGCTTTATCGCTCCTCCAGATACTCCCAAGTCGAGTCACCGAGCGCGTGTGACAATCAGCAGCTCTGTTTGACGCTCTCAGACTCCAGCTGGGCGGGGCCACGAGTCACCAGCCAATCAGAGAGCAGTTGGAGATAAGAACACGCCCCTTACACAAAGGTATAGGTGTCCAGCACAGTACTACAGATCAGATGATAATACCATGATATTTCCTGTTGTAAATGGGTATTTCTTCATCTTTCAGTTCATTTTTATTTTTTAATAAATAGGCTTATTTTGCATTTTTCCTTTTATAATAAGAAGTGGAAACCACTAAATAAATCGTAATGTCTGCTTCATATATATATATATATATATATATATATATATATATATATATATATATATATATATATATATATATATATATATATAAGTACAGACCAAAAGTTTGGAAACATTACTGTTTTTAATGTTTTTGAAAGAAGTTTCTTCTGCTCATCAAGCCTGCATTTATTTGATCAAAAATACAGAAAAAAAAAAATGTGTAATATTGTGATATATTATTACAATTTAAAATAATTGTTTTTAAATGTATTATACTTTAAATTATCATTTATTTCTGTGATGCAAAGCTGAATTTTTTAGGATCATTATCACATGATCCTTTAGAAAATCATTCTAATATGATGATTCATTATCAAAGTTGGAAACAGTTCTGCTGCTTCATATTTTTTCAGAACATGTGAGATACTTTTTTTAGGATACTTTGATTAATAAACAGTAAAAAAAAAGAAAAAAAAAAAGAAGCTATGTTTTTAAAATATAAATATTTTGTAATAACAATATACACTACTGGTCAGTAATATGGGGTCAGTAATTTTTTTCTTTCTCTTTTTTTTAAATAAAATCAATACTTTTATTCAGCAAGGATGTGTTAAATTGATAAAAACAGTGATAGTAAAGAAAATATATTATTAGAATATATATTATTAGAATTTTTTTCTTTATTTTGAATAAATGCAGTTCTTTTTAACCTTTTATTCATCAAATATATTAGACTGCAGAACTGTTTCCAACACTCATAATAAATCAGAATATTAGAATGATTTCTAAATGATCATGTGATAGACTGGATGTTACATGTGACACTGAAGGCTGGAGTAATGATGCTGAAAATTAAGCTTTGCATCACAGGAATAAATTATTATTTTTAAAGTATATTAAAATAGAAAACTTTTATTTTTAAGTTGTAATAATATTTCACAATATTACTGTTTTTTTCTGTATTTTTGATCAAATAAATGCAGGCTTGATGAGCACAAGAGACTTCTTTCAAAAACATTAAAAATAGTAATGTTTCCAAACTTTTGGTCTGTACTGTATATATATATATATATATATATATATATATATATATATAGATATATATATACACACAACACACATATCACACACACACCACACACACACACACACACACACACACACACACACACACACTATCTCACAGAAGGGAGTACACCCCTCACATTTTTGTAAATATTTTATTATATCTTTTCATGTGACAACACTGAAGAAATGACACTTGGCTAGGTGTGTTAAATTTGGTGTTATCGCTCTCACTCTCTCTTACTGGTCACTGGAAGTTCAACACAGCACCTCATGGCAAAGAACTCTCTGAGGATCTGAAAAAAAGAATTGTTGCTCTACATGAAGATGGTGTAGGCTATAAGAAGACCGAAGACCCTGAGACTGAGCTGCAGCACGGTGGCCAAGACCATACAGCGGTTTAACAGCACAGGTTCCACTCAGAACAGGCCTCGCCATGGCCGACCAAAGAAGTTGAGTGCACGTGCTCAGCGTCCTCCTCTTCTTTTCAAAAGAGTTTGAAGGCATCGAAGTTATGAGTTTCTGGAGTTTTGGTGTTGGAATGTTATACCATTCCAGCTGCTGAAGAGTTTGTGGTCATCCTTGACATATTTTTCGTTTAATGATGCGCCAAATGTTCTCTATAGGTGAAAGATCTGGACTGCAGGCAGGCCAATTCAGCACCCGGACGAAGCCATGCTCCGGACTCTTCTACTACGAAGCCATGCTGTTGTTATAGCTGCAGTATGTGGTTTTGCATTGTCCTGCTGAAATACACAAGGCCTTCCCTGAAATACACATCGTCTGGAGGAGAGCATATGTTGCTCTAAAACCTTTATATACCTTTCAGCATTCATAGTGCCTTCCACAACATGCAAGCTGCCCACACCCTATGCACTTATGCACCCCCATACCATCAGAGATGCTGGCTTTTGAACTGAATGCTAATAACACGCTGGAAGGTCTCGCTCCTCTTTAGCTCGGAGTACATGGCGTCCGTTATTTTGTCATAGCTGAACTCATCTGACCATCTGACCAAAAACAAAGTCTTCGGCCTTGCCCCTTACTCACAGAGATTTCTCCAGTTTCTTTCAATCTTTTGATGATGTTATTAGTGATGTTCGGTTCTTGAACGAATCGTTCTTTTGAGCCGGTTCTCAGAAAGTGACCGGTCGAGCCGGTGCACAAATCGAACTGAATCTAACTTTATGACGCAGGATGCACAGCTGTAGTAGCACGTCCAACTCAAAAAGAACCGAATGATCTGGTTCAACCAACTGTCGAAGTTTGCCGAGGATTACCAAAGATTCTGATGAGTGAGTTGACAAAACTGTGCAAGCCTGAGGTGTGTACTGGAAATATGCTTATTATGACTGTTATTAATTTACATTTTATTAAAACCTGCAAAAACCTTTCTGTCAAGTGATGTAAATAATTTTACAGTAGTTTATTGTGCATGTATATTAAAATTAAAATTGCTTAAATGAAATCAAGGAGTTTATGACTGGTTTATTCATTCTTTATACGCGTTTGTGCATCAATGTCTGTAATGTGTGCTGTAGGTGCGAAACTTTTAGGAATCTTATCCAAGTAGTAGGCTAGTCAATATTGGTCAGTCAGTCGTATTTGACATAAGGATCCGCGAATGAAACTGTGACGTGTGACCACAAATACTATTAACTTAAGTGAATTATATGGTAATAATCAGAAATATGCTTTCACACAAATAACTTTATTTTTTGAATGTTTCAGTGTGTTGGCACAAATGACTTATTTGAATTTTTCATTGATACAACATTGCACTGAGTTGTTAGAAAAGAAATGCATAGAGACGTTATTGCTTGATGACCTCAGGAACCTATGAATCAGCTTTTTGAACCAGTTTAATGAGCCGATCTGCCCGAAAAGAACCGGTTCGCGGAAATGAATCAGACTTTGCATTGCTGGATGTTATGCACTGTAGATGATGATCTCTTTTTACGCACTATTTCTCAGATTGGAGATTCTATGCCCATCTTTACTTCTGAGAGACTCTGCTTCTCTAAGACATCCCTTTTATAGCTAATCATGTTATAGACCTGATGTCAGTTAACTTAATTAGTTGCTAGATATTCTCCCAGCTTTATCTTTTCAAAATGTCTTGCTTTTTCGGCCCTTTGTTGCCCCCGTGCCAACTTTTTTGAGACCTGTAGCAGGCATCAAATTGGAAATGAGCTCATTTAGTGCATAAAAGTATTAAATTTCTCTGTTTAAACATTTATGTTCTCTATTTTCTATTGTAAATAAAATATTGGCTCATGCAATTTGAAAGTCTTTTAGTTTTCATTTTATTCAAATTTGAAAAACATCCATATACAAGTATATGTCTGGAGAAGAAGAGAAGTTTGTCTCCGTCTCAGTTCAGACTCACTGAAGCTGAATCACTGTGTGTCCTAACAGCGCTCTGCACAGACAGCAGTGGAGGACAGTGAGAGGATCTTTACTGAGCTCATCCGCTCCATTGAGAGAAGCCGCTCTGAGCTGATACGACTGATCCGAGATCAGGAAAAGACTGCAGTGAGTCGAGCTGAAGAACGACTGGAGCGACTGGAGCAGGAGATCAATGATCTGAGGAGGAGAAACTCTGTTTTTGGACATATCATAATGCCAATGACAAATTTATAATAGTTAGAAGAGGATCTATGACTTCTGGAAGCACCTCTTTTAGTAGCTTATGGTTAGGGTCAAATCATCCCCTCCATCCCTCTCAGCAGCATCTCTTTGAAATCAGATGGAAGTGAAAATTATATTTTGCTGTGCGCCTCACTTTTGGTTGTGTTAGCAGTCCAAAAATATTCAATTCTATCTCCAAAGTACTTTGCTGGATCTTACTGAATAAATACAAACTCCCCTTCATCCTTTATTTGTTAGAGGATTTTTTAGTCTTTGACTTTCTCAATTCTCCTCCCGATCACTGTACTGTATATCTCAGCTAAAAGATTTATTCTCAAGTATAAGTTCTCCCTTGTTAGAAAAGAAAATACAGGTCCTTCATGAAAGCCTCTTTGCCCAAAGTCAAACTTAATCACATTCAGCAAATTTTGTCGTATTTCTAATCAGAAAAATTTATCTAAGCTAGACCTTTTGTCTTTATTAGGACATTTAAACTTTGCCATGTGCATTATTCCCCAAGGCTGTGCATTTATCTCTATTGCAGTCGTCAAAATCTGTTTCTGCATGATTTAATTAGTTTAGATGAAGAATGTGAGGTTAAATATGAGGTTTGGAATGGCCAAATCTACACTGAAAGCTTATGACTCTGCCTGGTGTTATTTCTCTCTCTTTTGTGCTGCTTTTGTGGTTCCTGCCTTTCCAATAAATATTGAGGTTTTATGCAGCTTCATAGTTCACCCTGCCAGTGCCCATAAGCTCTAGCCTCCTTCCATTAAAGCAACTCTAGCAGGAATCCAGTTTCATCTGTTTTCAAGACCCTAACAGCATTAGCCTCTTCCACACCCTTCCATCTCCCTGCTCATGAATGGCATTTCAAAGTCACTTCAAAAAGGCAAAGGCATCCACTGTCACATAAATTGTTGAAATATCTCAGACTTGGGGTTATTGGGACCTATTTAGACATCATTCTAGATTCAGTTCTGTTCACTGCTCTTTATGCTTTTGTAGGTGTGGGGAATTTACTTGTAAATCACTTTGCTTTGATCCTAACTACGATCTCATCATTTCTGATATTTTATTAAACAACCATCAATTTACTTTAACACTTGAACACACCAAGACTTTCAGATCTGATAAAGGTGACCCAATAATTATCTCCAGAATTAATTAAGGGTTTTGCCCTCTCCTTTCTATGTCTCGGTACCTGAAAACCCGGAATCACAACATACTTGACGACCCCTTGTTCCTTACGGAGGATGGCAACCTATTGATAAGCTCCTGGTTTGCCTCTAAATTCAAGCAGCTCTGTCAATTCTGCAGCCTCAATACAGATATAGTCCGCGCTCAATCAGGATTGCAGCAGCAACTACAGCAGGGCCTAAAGTGCTGACCTCTACTCTAAAAGAAATGGGCCGATGGTTTTCAGCAGCTTTTGAACATTATCCCCCAGTTTCACAGACAAGGCTTAAGCCTAATGCCAGACTAAAATGTAAATCTGAGCTGTTTCAACTGAAAGAAACTTGCTCTTACTGATCTTAAAATATATTGGTGCCTTTATTTTGTCTCAAAATGCACACCAGTAATGTTTTTTTCTAAGGTGCGTTTATAAAAATTACTTAAATGTCCTAATTGAACTTTGGCCTAATCCAGACTTAGTTTAAACCCTGTCTGTGAAACCAAGCCTATATGACCTAATTCCAAAGATATTGTCCAAGGCCAAAAGTTAATGAGTTCTTAATGTACGCAAAATGAATGCTTTACAGGTGGTGCTGGATTAAGTTAGTTCATTCTGTTAGTTTGTTCATTAATTATCGCTTAGTGATAAAAAAAAAAAAAAAAATCTAGTAGTATAACCCTTCGTCTACATATAGTTATCTTCTCTGCAATAGTGATTATCACTAATTCTGGTACACATAGTTCATTATCAAAGTTAATTAATTCCTGGGATTCACATGTCCAGGTACACATTTTTAGTCAGGTCACTAGAACTAGGCTCACATCTATGATAGTCCAGAGAGCTAAGCCATTCGGCCGACGTGGACAGACTCACATAGCTAGTACACTTTCAGGCTCCTGGAGCAGCAGCAGTACACCATAGTGTTGTCACGGTTCCAAATTGAGCTCGCGCCAAACAAACAGGTGTATTGAACACATTCAGATTATTATTATTATTATTATTATTATTGAGCAGATTCTGAATTAACAGCCTCTGATTGGCTATTGCGTTTACATGCTCATCAAACATGTTTGTGATTGGCTACATTGATCAACACTTCAAAAACACAGTGTTTAAATTCAAACCTTTGACGCTCCAAGGTTCCTGGCTGTCCTGGAAGGAGCTATGGTTGATAATCCTAGCTAGGGATACTGAGTGAGTTTAGGTATATTGGTGCAGTGCCAGTGGTTGTCGTGTAGGCAAACACCAGTACCTTGAAATTGATGCGAGCAGCTATTGGCACCCAGCGCAAACTGATGAAGAGAGGGGACGTTTTTCTTTGGCTTGTTGAAGACCACTCTCGCTGCTAGTGTAAAATTTTATATGTTCCTGGTGAAATATTTTTCAGACAGGCTGCAATGCATACAGCTTCCGTCGGATAATCTGGTTGGAATGAGCCAGCCAATGTGAAAAAGTCAAGTGTAAAATTTAATATGTTCCTGGTGAAATATTTTTATGAAATTTTGTGTGAATA
The DNA here is from genome assembly GCF_018340385.1 of Cyprinus carpio. NCBI lineage: Eukaryota > Metazoa > Chordata > Actinopteri > Cypriniformes > Cyprinidae > Cyprinus > Cyprinus carpio. Next base: position 29,932,737 of record NC_056612.1, on the reverse strand, counting down.
AAGGTTTAGTTGTGGTGAATCAATGGTGTACATTTCATTTATTTCCCTTCATTAGTAAAAAGCATTGCTATGGACTTCATTTGGGCAAATTTAAAGATGATTTTCTCAATATTTAGATTTTTTTGCTCCCTCAGATTCCAGATTTTCAAATAGTTGTATCTCAGACAAATATTGTCCTCCTAACAAACCATACATCAATGGAGAGATTATTTATTCAGCATTCAGATGATGTATAAATCTCAATTTTGAAAAATTGACCCTTATGAATGGTTTTGTGGTCCAGGGTCACATATAATAATATTTATGTCTCTCACTCTATAAATAATTCTATATATAGTCTCAACGTTTTAAAAGACAAGACAATGCACAATTAATAAAATGCTTTTAAATCAGTTTAGCCCAAAAACTAATCAATAGATTAATTATCAGATTCATTGTAAGCTGCAGTACTAATATTAGCATATATTTATTATTTATTTATTAATATAAGCAATTATATATTTATTTATTAATATAAGCAAACTATGCCCCTGGTAATCAAAAAAGCCCATGGACAGGGATACAACATTCAGTTAGGGAAAGGCAAAAAAATATGATAATATCTGTCAGAAACATTATCAGTGTTGTCCAAAACAGTAGCATTTAACACTAGTACACAGATCTGTAGAACAAGTAGGTTCCAGAATGAAATGAAATACGCAAACACTAGCCATGAAGAAGTCTATGCTATGTCATTCAGGAGTTAAATTAGTTAATTCAATTTAAATTAGATGTTAAAATTAGATATTAAATTAAAATAAATTAGTTAAATTCAGTAGTTACATTTTCACAAGTAATGCTTAAAACATTCATAAGAGCACAAGACCAACTTATCATCTTACATAGCAATGTGTATTAATCAAAACTGTAACAGTAATATGTATTGCTGCATGAATAATAAACAGCTGATAAAATTATCCACCCCTAACTATAATAAAGTTTTAACAAAATTTGATGCAATAAATAAGGTATGATTTAAAAATGACCATCCCTCCAAAACAGAGAAAACATCTTTCACACTTCTTTTAAAGTGTTTATAGTGGATATACTGTATACTTAGTTGCATTTGTAGAGGTTATTGTAGCACAATTCTACAATTCTTTAACGACCCCCCCACCACACCTACATACGACCACTACAGCCCTGAATGTCAGAGGAGACCGTGTCAACTAGATGAGCCCTAGTTTTATTTAAATGTACTACAAATGGCTATATTGTACCCTGCCCTTCTTTCAACTCAAATCAATGAACCTGTAGCAAGGTATTTTTTTTCTCAAGAATAAGATTTTACAAGTTTTTAAGAAATTATGAGTATAGGTTATTATATTTGGCTTATACACCACTATCACTATCACTGTTTACTTTAATAAGATGCAGGTCTGTCAAAACTAAACTCTACAGGAGCTTTACACGTCACTCAACAGAACCAGGAAACAGTTCAGTTCAGTTCAGAAAGTGAAAGTGTAGTTGAGCTGTTGTGTGTGTCTATCTGTATGTGTTTCAAGCAGCAAAATGGCAGGAGCCAGAATTTTTCAGGTCGAGTTCATGTGTCCAATGTGTCCGGATCTCCTGAAGGATCCGGTGACCATTCCCTGTGGACACAGTTACTGTAAGAGCTGTATTACAGACTGCTGGGATGAGGAGGATCAGATGAGAGTCTACAGCTGCCCTCAGTGCAGACAGACCTTCAGTCCAAGACCTGATTTAGCTACGAACACCATGCTGGCTGAAGTGGTGGAGAAACTGAAGAAGATGAAAGGTCCTGCTGACTTTTACGCTGGAGATAAGAAGTGCGACGTTTGTACTGGAAAAAAATACAAAGCCGTCAAGTCCTGTCTGATGTGTCTGAACTCGTATTGTCAGAATCACCTTGAGGAACATGAAAGCTGGTTTAAAGGAAAGAGACACTATTTGACTGATGCCACTGGACGACTGCAGGACATGATCTGCCAGAAACATGAGAAGATACTTGAGGTTTTCTGCCACACTGACCAGAAATGTATATGTGTGCTGTGTATGGATGAACATAAATACCACAACATTGTATCAGCTGCAGAACAGAGGACAGAGAATCAGGTATTTAACAATGCATATGACAGCAGAAATGAAGAGTTTCACACAATCTTTCATAAAATAGACTTTGATTAAACAACATTAAATAATGGTGAGACCCATTCACATGTTCTTTGTTTAAATACTTTAATAGTCAAAATACAAGCTCTGCTACACAGTCAGTGTGAAGCTCTACGTCTGTATCAGTTTCACTTTTATGTAAGGAATCCCCAAACTGTCCCAGCAACGGAATCCAATGGGTGGACGAAGGTATAATGTGTGCAGGTCTTTTAATTTCGCTTCTGCAAAGTTCACTTAATTTATCAGGATTTAGTGTAAATTTTAGTCTAGCTCCATGTTTAATCTGACTCCAATTTCAAGTGATCATTCAATTTAGGCTGTATTTCTAATTCATGAGTTCGCCTGCATCATCCAGTCCTGATGGTTAATGGTAAACAAACTTGGCTTGCTGTTCTCAATGGAGGCTTGAACCCGAGGCTCAACTTGAGCTCAGAGTTCAATCCCCCCATTGGGGTACTACCTAGAGGGAGGATAACAGAACTAAACAATGATTCATCAGCCCCAAAAGTATATCGTTTCAAAACCAACGCAAAAGGTTGTGGGTTCAATTCCCAGGAAACAAATGTTAGGTCAAAAAATGTGTTAGCCTGAATGCACTGTAAGTTGCTTTGGATACAAGCGTCTGCTGAATGTAAAATGAGGTGGAGGGAGACTGGATGAATTGATGCTGGGGCGGTCCAATGAGTGCTGCTTATATAGGTTAATAATGATGATTGACAGGCCTGAATGATTAGGCTCCTCCCAAACCTGTTTGGAAATTCATTTCATTGCTATGATGACTGGAAATAAGCTGTTACAACGCTGAGAATGTAAGAATCACTAAGCAACCATAAACAAGACGGTGCAATGTGCATTCAGTTAATGATGAATTATGAGGAGGATGTTTAGGCAATACTAACGTTGTTCACTGCACATCATTTCTAGTCTTAAGTGCTACCTGAGGTGCTGTTGCATTGGAATGGCATCACCATTCCATCACCAGCCGCCACTCAAAGTCCCTAATGATTCAGTGTTGAAAATGTCATTTGAAAAACAACAGTAATCCGACCATTGGGAGCTAGATCTAGGATAGTGTGGGTGGGCACGATATGCAGGGACCAGTCGGCCACTGTTTAACAGTTGGAGTGCGTTTGGATTGGATTGCATGCTCAGATTGACATGTCTATAATTTACTGTAGGCTGTAGAGTAGGAGCGCATTGATACTGAGACATTACACATTCACAATTGTTACTTATTTAATAAGATTATAAGTGTAGGAATACCGCTTAGGCATCAGATCATTAACTCTTTCCCCACCAAACACGGAATTTTCCGTTATTTATGAGACAACACTTCCCAGCCAAACACGGAATTTTCAGTGTTTCCGTGTTTTCTCTGTTACATGCTAGGGGGTGCTATTACACATCTCCTGAATGAGTACAGAATGTGCTGATCAAAAAAAAAACAGACCAGGAAGACACAGAAACGAGCGATCTCGTATGTATGCATATGCATCTGAAAAATAATACAATCATCAGCACTAAACCACATATAAATGAAAACTGCCTAATGTTAGTGATTGAAATGTCAATCCAGGAAGTGGAAAAGGCCTGTGCAAGTTTTAGGAGTACTGATGGAAGTAATCTACTACATCTTTATTTGATAATAGTGCTGAATATGATCCAGATGTAGTATTTGATAAAAATGCGATTTTCTCAGCTTTTTGCTCAAAATGTTGCTTTTTTTTATTATAGTAAACCTACCTACTGTACATACTCTACCTAACTACCTACATTTTTGTTTAAAAGTAGAAAGGTCTGTTCTTTATTTTGATTCTGGGGGCCATGACATTTCTGTGAAAATCATCAATAATGCAACTTTTTTTCAAAAATGCTGGTGGGGAAAGAGATAAAAATCTTTTAGGATATAAAGGGAAATCACTCGTAGCAGCAACCGGGTGTGAAAAGAGCAACGGATTAGGTGAGCAGAGTAGAATTTCTGTTTGTGGGAAATGGATGTTTGGGGAGGCTAGCGTGCCTCAAACAGTGGACCTTCTGCCTTCCTATTTTAGCAATGGTAACGTTAGATTTTCCAGATGAAAGTGGTTTAGATGGAATTCGAGTAGGAGCTGACATGGCAGGGTGTGCGGGTGGCTATGCTGGGTGGGAGAAGCATGTTTGATGGAGGCAGCTGGGCAGATCCGCAGGTGGTCGATGACGGGTCTTGATTCCCTTGTTATGAGCCAAAGGTCAAATCGGATTAAGAGTGTCTTTGCAGAGCATTGTTCGTTGGAGGTAAAGTGCTGGAGTTCGTTGTGTTAGGACGCTGTTCACGGGACAGGACAGGGACAAATGCCGGAAGAACTGACACTGGGGCAGTCCAATGAGTGCTGCTTATATAGGTTCGTAATGATTGACAGGCCGAATGATTAGGCTCCTCCCGAACCTAGATTTGGAACTTCATTTAAAACTGATCACAGAGTGAACTTTACCAATATATATAACATTTTAGTTGTCAGATAAATGCCAGATAAATACCAATTAAATAATTAAACAAGTAGAATACAACCCAGAATAAGGTTCAGTTCCAGTTCAGATATATACTTAACATCAATTGCTCAAAAATGAATCTAAGAGATGCATACCTGACAGCAGAGAGACACAGTGGCCTTTGAGAGTTCTAGTGCAGAGCTCAAGAGACTCACACACCCTGTGTGGGGTTATTTGGTTACAGAATTCCCAATGACTATAATGCCCCTTCACTTTTATATCCAGACCAGAACAAAGAAATCTTCAAATCGGACACATAAAAGACCTTTTGGTTTGTTAGGATCTCATGACCCGAGGGCACACCTGGCTGGAGAAAGGAAAACAATCTTACCCCACACTGATGGAGACACACCACTCAGCAGCAGAAAACAATTCTTTCAAAAGTGTTCAGTCTTTCTCATAATATAAGTGACTGCTGTGAAATTGAGACCATTTTACCAATCGCATGGAGACCTTTATAATGATACAAAACATGAAGGGTAAAAACAATAGATTCACGAGATACATCATATGGAAAGGAAAGGAAAGAAAAGGAAAAGAAAGGAAAGGATGTGTAGCCAAGTATGGTGACCCATACTCGGAATTTGTGCTCTGCATTTAACCCATCCAATTGTACAGTCGTGGCCTAAAGTTTTGAGAATTACATAAATATTGGAAATTGGAAAAGTTGCTGCTTAAGTTTTTATAATAGCAATTTGCATATACTCCAGAATGTTATGAAGAGTGATCAGCTGTATTGCATAGTCCTTCTTTGCCATGAAAATTAACTTACCCCAAAAAAACCTTTCCACTGCATTTCATTGCTGTCATTAAAGGACCTGCTGAGATCATTTCAGTAATCATCTTGTTAACTCAGGTGAGAATGTTGACGAGCACAAGGCTGGAGATCATTATGTCAGGCTGATTGGGTTAGAATGGCAGACTTGACATGTTAAAAGGAGGGTGATCCTTGAAATCATAGTTCTTCCATTGTTAACCATGGTGACCTGCAAAGAAACGCGTGCAGCCATCATTGCGGTGCATAAAAATGGCTTCACAGGCAAGGATATTGTGGCTACTAAGATTGCACCTAAATCAACAATTTATAGGTTCATCAAGAACTTCAAGGAAAGAGGTTCAAATCTTGTAAAGAAGGCTTCCGGGCGTCCAAGAAAGTCCAGCAAGCACCAGGATCGTCTCCTAAAGAGGATTCAGCTGCAGGATCGGAGTGCCACCAGTGCAGAGCTTGCTCAGGAATGGCAGCAGGCAGGTGTGAGCACATCTGCACGCACAGTGAGGCGAAGACTTTTGGAAGATGGCCTGGTGTCAAGAAGGGCAGCAAAGAAGCCACTTCTCTCCAAAAAAAACATCAGGGACAGATTGATCTTCTGCAGAAAGTATAGTGAATGGACTGCTGAGGACTGGGGCAAAGTCATATTCTCCGATGAAGCCCCTTTCCGATTGTTTGGGGCATCTGGAAAAAGGCTTGTCCGGAGAAGAAAAGGTGAGCGCTACCATCAGTCCTGTGTCATGCCAACAGTAAAGCATCCTAACACCATTCATGTGTGGGATTGCTTCTCATCCAAGGGAGTGAGCTCACTCACAATTCTGCCCAAAAACACAGCCATGAATAAAGAATGGTACCAAAACACCCTCCAACAGCAACTTCTTCCAACAACAACCAACAACAGTTTGGTGAAGAACAATGCATTTTCCAGCACGATGGAGCACCGTGCCATAAGGCAAAAAGTGAAAACTAAGTGGCTCGGGGACCAAAATGTTGAAATTTTGGGTCCATGGCCTGGAAACTCCCCAGATCTTAATCCCATTGAGAACTTGTGGTCAATCCTCAAGAGGCGGGTGGACAAACAAAAACCCACTAATTCTGACAAACTTTAAGAAGTTATTATGAAAGAATGGGTTGCTATCAGTCAGGATTTGGCCCAGAAGTTGATTGAGAGCATGCCCAGTCGAATTGCAGAGGTCCTGGAAAAGAAGGGCCAACACTGCAAATACTGACTCTTTGCATAAATGTCATGTAATTGTCGATAAAAGCCTTTGAAACGTATGAAGTGCTTGTAATTATATTTCAGTACATCACAGAAACAACTGAAACAAAGATCTAAAAGCAGTTTAGCAGCAAACTTTTTGAAAACTAATATTTATGTAATTCTCAAAACTTTTGGCCACGACTGTACACACACACCCGGAGCAGTGGGCAGCCAATGCTGCGGCGCCTGGGGAGCAATTGGGGGTTCGGTGCCTTGCTCAAGGGTCTCACCTCAGTTGTGGTATATAGATATTGTGGTATATGGATATTCTTAGTGAACTTTCAGTGAAGCCTGGTGGGGGAGAGGTAGAGTTAGAGGGGAGAAAGGGGTCATAAATGAGAAAGGAAAAAGGAGAGAGGTTTTGGCAAGGCGGTGTCATTTGCTGTTTTTGTAGATTTCTTCTCCAGATTAGTTTTATTGTTTTGTTGCGTGGTATCTGTTTTTTTTGAGAGTTCCTGGACTTTGATTTCATGGGGAGATCATTTCACTTCTGAGACATTTACGATCTTCTGTTTGTCCTCCAGCACCAACTGAAGGAGACACAGAAGATGTTCCAGCAGAGAATCCAGCAGAAAGAGAAAGATCTTCAGCAGCTGAGAGAGACTGTGGAGTCTCAGAAGGTGAGTCTGGAGAAGAAGAGAAGTTTGTCTCCATCTCAGTTCAGACTCACTGAAGCTGAATCACTGTGTGTCCTAACAGCGCTCTGCACAGACAGCAGTGGAGGACAGTGAGAGGATCTTTACTGAGCTCATCCGTTCCATTATGAGAAGTCACTCTGAGCTGATACGACTGATCAGAGATCAGGAAAAGACTGCAGTGAGTCGAGCTGAAGGACGACTGCGGCGACTGGAGCAGGAGATCAATGATCTGAGGAGGAGAGACACTGAGCTGGAGCAGCTCTCACACACACAGGATCACATCCAGTTCCTGCAGGTAACACAGATCTAGAATAACAGGATCATAGTGGACTTGAGCAGATCCTGCTGTGACAGAGACTCACAGAGAAACATTTCATGAGTGTCTTATTATATAATCATCAGTCAGACTCTCATCTGATCATCTTCTTTTGAAAGAGATGCTGCTTACAAATGCCGTTCAGCTCTGGAAATCTCTTAGGATTTCTTTCTCTCAGCTCTTTCTTCTGGAAGATATATTTAGCTGCTAAATACCACTAGCACCACCAACAGTTCAAAACTTCATTTCAGCATCTACCTAATTTTTTATTCTGATTTATTACATCACTGTGAAATCAACTCGATAGTACAGATTCTAAATAAAGTTAATCAAAATTGAATCCTCAAACTTGATAAAACTGATTTTTAATGGCCTATAACACATTGATGATCATAAAGACCCCAAACATGAGTTGAGCCTGTATATTAGCAATGCTTCAGTGTATCGAAACCAAACCAAACCTGAGTGTGTCTTAAGGGTCATTGTGAAGTTATAAATTATGGTCAATCTACAGTAATCAACATTTGAAGTAGATCAAAAAAAGTTAATCAAAGTTGTCCTAAGACAAGAGTGCATTTTGGTTTTAGGACAACTTTGATGAAAGTATTGAAGTTTTGATCCACTTCAAATGCTGACTACTATAATCATAGCCTTTGAGCTGCATTTCCTGAGCAAATCTACTCAGCCCTTCAATGAAACTCCACTGATGTGCTTGAGCTGTTAGATGGACATTTTTTGTTCTTTGCAGATGTTTTATCATCCAAATTATTTCCTAGAAAGTTCTCATATAATGCAAGTGGCAAATACTAGAATCTGTAGCTCTTATCTGATATAATGAATATTGATATAATGAATATGAGAAGAATGAAGCTGATCCTGTGAAAGTGCTGGATTGAGGTGAGTTACTAAAGATCAGTCAAGTAAACAAGAGCCACACAATCTGATGTTCCTGCAGGTTATTGGGTGAAGTGTGGAGCTGATGAGTTTGATTTCTGTTTTCTGTAGAGTTTCCAGTCTCTCTCAGCACCTCCTGAATCTACAGACGTAAATGATGATCCCTTCATTTCTCTCTTCTCTTCTGATGGTCTGAGAGAATCTGTCCATCAGCTGAAAGACAAACAGGAGGATTTCTGCAAAGAGGAGCTCAAGAAGATCTCAGACAGAGGTAAAGTCCTGGAGATTCATCTGCTCTCAGAAACCAGTCCATCATCATCTCATATCATGGAGAACATCATGTTAGAAATGTGTTAGGAATGGATACAGGATCATGAGAATCACACTGTTCATGTCTGTTGATTTCCACAGTAACATTCACCTACGTTGTTCTCTGGACCAGGAACGACTTCCTACGATGTAAGTCAGTAAGAAAACAAGCAGAAAAACTCACTGTGTGTGTTCATGTTCTTCCTGTAGAGTTTAGCTGCATGAAATAATCAAACAGATTCATAATTCCTGATTCTGATGTGTTTTATCTCCATCAGATTCCCATCAGCTCACTCTGGATCTGAACACAGTGAATAAACACCTCTGTCTGTCTGAGAGCAATAGAATGATTACTGCGACTAAAACAGTCCAGTCGTATCCTGATCATCCAGACAGATTTGATGTGTATCCTCAGGTGTTATGTAGAGAGAGTGTGTGTGGACGCTGTTACTGGGAGCTGGAGTGGAGTGGAAATAACGGAGTGCGTATATCAGTGTCATATAAGAGCATCAGCAGGAAGGGAGATGTTGAGTGTTTATTTGGATTTAATGATCAGTCCTGGAGTTTGTTCTGCTCTCCCTCCAGATACTCATTCAGACACAATAAAATAGAGACTGTTCTCTCTGTGAAGTCCACCAGCAGTAGAATAGGAGTATTTGTGGATCACAGTGCAGGAACTCTGTCCTTCTACAGCGTCTCTGACACAATGAGCCTCATCCACACAGTCCAGACCACATTCACTCAGCCACTCTATCCTGGGGTTTGGGTTAATAATGAAATATCAGTGAAACTGTGTTCATGAATCAGAATAGATTGCATTTCAGCCTGTCTGAGTGACATTTCTAGCTGGATGAATGACCATCACCTTCAGCTCAACCTTACTAAGACAGAACTGCTGGTGGTTCCAGCTAACCCATCGTTTCATCACAACTTCTCTATACAGCTGGGTTTGTCAACCATAACTCCTTCCAGGACAGCCAGAAACCTAGAAGTTGTGATGGATCATCAGTTAAGCTTCACAGACCATATTGCTACAATGACCCGGTCCTGCAGATTTGCCTTATACAACATTAGGAAGATCAGACCCTTCCTGTCAGAGCAAGCCACCCAACTTCTTGTCCAAGCTCTTGTTCTCTCCAGACTGGACTATTGTAATGCTCTCCTGGCGGGCCTTCCTGCATTGACTATCAAGCCTCTTCAACTGATCCAGAATGCAGCAGCGAGGGTTGTCTTGATTGAGTCAAAAACAGCTCACGTTACTCCTCTCCTCATCGGGTTACACTGGCTACCAGTAGCCGCTCGCATCAAATTCAAGGTACTGATGCTTGCCTACAAGACGACCACTGGCACGGCACCAACATACCTAAGCTCACTAGTTCAATCTTATGCACCCTCCAGAAGCTTGCGTTCTGCAAGTGAACGATGCCTTGTGGCTCCATCCCAAAGAGGTTCAAAATCACGCTCATGGATTTTTTCCTGGACTGTGCCCAGCTGGTGGAATGACCTCCCGATCTCAATTCAAACAGCTCTTTGAGTCTTTACTCATTTTCAAAAAACATCTAAAGACACATCTTTTTCGCCAGCACTTAACCAACTAATACTAGTACTTACCTTTTCTTTTCTTGTCTATCATATTCTTAAAAAAAAAAAAACCCTGGCTACGTGTTCTGTACTAGACTAACTGAGACTTGTCATGGCACTTGTATACCGTTGTTCTCTTGTTGATCTGATTGCTTCTATTGTTCTCATTTGTAAGTCGCTTTGGATAAAAGCATCTGCTAAATGATTAAATGTAAATGTAATTAATAATCTTTTCAACTCAAAAGTAAATATGCACATAATGTAGTTATTTTAATATATCTTACATTTTATTTACTGTAAGTAAATTAATAAATAAAATCAAACTTACTAATAGGCTTTCCCAATCTTATTTGCGTTAGAAGTTTGCGCGTGACGAATCTGCATTTTGGCGGATAATAGCCTATGCTTGCCTGTTGCATGACATGAAAGGATATTTAGTGTTTTTTTTTTACAACATACAACAACTGCAGAGGAATCTGTACCTAACCAAAATAAAGACAGCTGAAGCTAGATGCCCACTCCAGACCCGAACAGCGTCATAAAGGTGATTCATTAGACTCTCCCTTAGCAGCTCAGTGTTTTACATTTATGTCAGATAAAGGACCATTTACATCCAAATGTAATTTAATGCACACAGAACACAACCTATAAACATATTTCAGAATATAAACTGCTTAATCGGCCATTTTCAGTAAGATTTAACGTTACTAAATGTGTTTGTGTGTTTGTGTTTAACTTGAATAATGTCCAAAAGATATCTGTTTTAAAGCAGTGGGTAATTCACTCGTTGATTTGCTTAAAATCTACTTTGCGATTCTTTTAGCAAACATGTTTATGGTGCATTCTATTCAACCTGTTTATTGCTAGTGAAGCATAAATAGACAGCGCGGCCTTTACAAGTAATTCGCGTGCAATGTATCTGCAACAACGATATGTGCCATGGCAACCTCACGCGCTTGCTGCTGCGCTAATCATAGTAAAACCGCTTTTAATGGTAACTTACATGGATTGTAAAATAGAATTGAGCTATTTACAGAAATGCTAAAATGTATTTAAAAGTTTGACTGACAAGCGTCAAGCTACGCCTATGTGTATAAATAGAATTGAGCTATTTGCAGTTTAAACAGCATTTCACTAAAATATCTGCTATAACCCCCCCACCCCGCGCGTACAGCACCCCCAACCTAAACATCTTCCCGCGCCCCTGCATTAAATTAGAGTTGCTTACGACGGATGTCGACAAAGTCTTAGCTCCTGGACATAATGTACACATTACATTCATGTTCTTGCCTTTGACCACAATGAATTTGAAGTAGAGCTTATATCTCCACCTTAAAGATGCAAACTTTTAATCGGATTGCTTCTGACTCGCCATCTCTCCTCCAACCTCTAATCTGATTGTAGATGATGGAAGTGTTTGTTTTTGTTTGTGCGTGTGGCGCCGCTGGCGCATGTGTGTAAAAACACTGGCTCTGATTGGCTACCATGAAACACATGACTCTGCCTTAGCCAATCACAACCGCTTATCTCGTTATTAACCCACCTCCTCACTAGCTGTGTGAGCCAGGGGTGCGTTCGGATTACACAGTTTATTCAATCAACGCATAGTATTCAATGCATAGTAACGCACCGCATGTCCGTTGTAACGACGGGAAAAGTAATTAGTTAGATTACTCCGTTACTAAAAAATTAAGGTCGTTACCTAACGCCGTTCTTTTAAATGCCGTTATTCCAAACACTGGTCACGGGTCAATTTCAAATGAATGTAAATACATAATGTGCAGCTCAGAACTGTCTGAAACATATATCTTAATGTCCTTGTCATTTTTATCAAATATGCATCCAGTGTAGACAGCATCACTGATTGTATTGTGATCTGTAATATTTTGTCATGTTGTGTGCTATTGTATCTTCATCTGATTTAGGATGTAATGACATGTAGATAAAACAAATGATTTAAATTAACTGTTATTATTATCCTTCCAATCAAAATCTGAAGTTCAAAAAACGTAGCTTTAATTTTCAATGCTGATATAGCCACAGGCCTATGTTTTGTGTATTCCATGTCATGCAATAAAATTGTTTAATGCACACTTAGTTGTGGATGAATCTTTAAATACTTGACCCTTATGAGTCCCTCAGTTCATTTTGACATGAAACTGATTTTTTTTTATATAAAAAAAATTGTGTTGATCGTTATGGTCCAAGATTTCTTTACTATTGTCACACTTGCACCGGAAATACACACACTTTTTTTTTTTTGAGTGGATTTGAGTAGCTAAAATGGGTGTTATTAAAATCCAATTTTGACCCGCATAGGAATGAATGGAATTTATGAGAAAAACTGTGTTTTTTACTATATTTGATTTTTTTATATATATATATATATATACAAAAAACACAAAAAAACACAAACAAAAACAATACACAAATGAAGGGCTGAGACTACAGAATATCCCCAATGCAGAAAACACTCATATACTGTACACACACGTACACACATGCACAAACACACACATGGTACACACACTCCCAAAGAAACACATTATAACATGTTTTATGTTTGGGGCAGATGTGGCCTAATGGTTAGAGAGTCAGACTTGTAACCCGAAGTTTGCAGGTTTGAGTCTCAGTGTCGGCAGGAGTTGTAGGTGGGAGGGAGTGAATGAGCAGCACTCTCTTCCACCCTTAATACCCATGGCTGAAATGCCCTTGAGCAAGGCACTGAACCCCCAGTTGCTCTCCGGGCGCTGGATATATAGCTGCCCACTGCTCCGGGTGTGTGTTCATGGTGTGTGTGTGTTCCCTACTCTCTGCTCTCTGTATGGATTACCATACTTGGCAAATGAATAAAAAAAAATTTAAAAAAAAGTTTCTGCTGGGAAATGACTGTCATTTTTCCTTTTTTATTTATTATTATTTTTTTTTTATTGTCTCTAACACAGTTAAGTGATATGGTGGAGACCAATGAGTTTATATCATATTTATATTTTTAAAAATATATTAGATATTTATTTATGAAATTGTATGAATATACATATGTTTAGGTTATAATTGTTAGATTTTTTTTATTTAACTTTTTAACAAAATTTAAAAAAGAAGATTTTTTTTTAGTGTTTCAATATATATTTGAATCCATAAACAACCAAACTGAAGCTTCAAGATTATCTAATTTCTCATGTTTCACTTGTTTTTCTCAGATAAAAATCTCCATAGGATCCTATAGGCCCCTCTAGTGGCTGTAACCAAAAAATGCAGGTTTATGTAATATTTCCCCACCAGATGGCATCAGAAACCATCAGTGACTCAATTCCAATGCATCTGATAAAACATGACAAAAAATGACTCAAATTCTCTTTTTAAAATAATTTAAAAAAACTTACAAAAACGCTTAAAGTTTCTTTACCCCTTAACTGTCACCGTCCCACCTGTGGGACGCTTGGCGTTCTTTTTGTTTGTTGTCCTTTTTCTCTATAAAATCTTTTAGTAATCATCATAAATTATATATCATTTGAAAGCTTAGAATCCCAAGATTCCACCTGTGAAAACCATTTTGAAATCGGACATTGCGTTACCATGGAAATGGTACTTAAAATCTTATGGCGGTCTCCTCCCCCTTAGTGGGCAGTGTCAAGTATCATATTACAAAATGCATTACGGTCTTTAAGAATCAAAATTTTTATAATCTTGGCAACAAACATATCATTGGAAAGTTCTGAGTCTCAGGATTCCATATTCGGTGGTTATTTTGAGTATTGAAGTAAAATCGACAGAGAAATCTAGGGAAAAATTCATTAAACAAAAATTCAAAGGAGTTTTGATGGCTCCCAGTGGCTGTTTGTGGTATGACGGCCTAAATAAAATCTCACAGGAAACCTCATTTTTTTCATATCAACTTCAAATTTGGAACATAACTTATGTAGACACAAGGCTTTAATTTTATACCAATTTTAGAGTAAAACCTGTTATGTAAAATATTTATAAATACAATAAAATAAAATAAAAATAATATAGCGCATTTTATTTACAGTACATTTAAACTTCTATAACTTTTTGATACTTTAATTTTTTGAAAAAATTCCACTTTTGCCAAAATCTGCTAATTTTCTTCTTTAAAAAGAGACCAACCTTAGGTCTATATTCCAAAGTGTTCATAAAATACAACAATTTAAGTTTGGATAGTGCACTTTAATGCACATTCAAAAAAATTATAATGACACAAAAGATCCTAAATCTTCTTTAAAATAACCAGAATAAAAGGTAAACATAAAAAAGCCAAGACAATGATAATAAACTGGAAAAAAGTATAAATACATAGAAATAAAAATGAATTAACCAAACACAGGTGAGCATAATGGGCAACTGATTAAACAAATGAGAACACAATAAAAGCATATATAGGCACCTCAGAAAACAGGAACTAATCATAAGTATAAACTCCAACATTTGCAACAAAATGAATCAACATAACAGTCCTAGAGCAGAAACAGATGTGTAGTGTTATCATAGTCCTAAAACACAATACATTTTTCTTTATTGTAGTTTTATGCAATGTTAAAGCAACACTATGTAAATTTTGGCGCTCTAGCGGTTAACAAACAGAACTGCACGCATCCCGCGGAAGAACATTCTAACCAGAGCTACTTCTCCAAGTTTATGTCTATGGCGATTCACGCAGGTATGTGTTTTCCCCGCAGCGGTAACAACCCAAACAGGCTACAATAGTCCAAAAATAATCACTTATAATAAATTTACCGTAGTGATTTGGGATAAGACAAAAAGGTGGTTTGGTAGATGAATTTATGATGTACTCGCTCATTATATACATTTTGTAAATTATGAACACAGAAAAAGTTACATAGTGTTGCTTTAAGAACATTAAGAAATAATATGCATATGAAAAACATGCAAAACAGTATTTATAAATAATAAATATACTCACATCACGCCTCTGTAAAGATATCTTGTTAAGCAAAACTGGGAGAGTGGGATGCTGTGATGGAACCGCATAGATGGAGACCCACTGTAAAGCCTTAGATGATGCAAACCAGGACAGAGTTGGGTAGATGGAAGACCAAGGCGACATCAGGAAGGCTGGAGACCAAGATGGTGCCAAACTGCTGAAGAACCAGCATAATGACACTGGACCAGAGGGCCAAGCTGGAGACGGAAGATCTGTGGACTAAGGTGGAGCCAGTGGAAATGATGAAGATGACAGAGCTGGAGGAATGAAAGACCCCAGTGGACCTGAAAAAATGACCTATTGGTAAGCCCCTCCCCTCGAACGCAGATGAGCCAATGGCAGTTAAATATCAGTTGAATGGGGAGCGGAATTTGGACATCTTTAGGTTTCAGCGCCATAGAGAAACATGGGAAGATCCGAAGCTCGCATCTTTATGTGCATGTTTATGTAGCATGTTTATGTAGCATGTTTATGCTACAAAAATGGAAAAACTATGTGCCTAGGGTACTTGTAATACTAATTCCAGTTATCCTAAGAGGATAGGCAATGTAATTTATTTTATTCCATTTTCTAAATCCAACCAAAACAGAGTAAAATGCTCCTAAACATTCAACCCCGATCACAATGAAGATGAAAAAATTTATTTTCTTCTTGTCATATTCTCATTAAATTACACTTTTCATCTTCTCAAGCATAACATTAATGTCATCTTGTGCTCCATGCTAACTTACAAACCTAAATAGCGACCTGTTCTCAAGCCATGTAATGTGCAGGGAAAGTCAAAAACACATAAACGAAGATCAAAATGCAAAATGAGAGTGCCTCTCCATATTAATCTGGTTAAATGTAAATTAATTGAATCTTACTCTGCGGTATATGAACGGTGTTGATCCGGGATGTTGTCATTGCAATCATGACGACCGTAACATTCTCCCATTTGCATTGTGATCTGTATTTTTACATATTTATTTTAATATCTTTTATATATGTTTGTTTGATAACTTGTGGTTAAAGCGCCACTCAGCGGTCAAAAGCTGCAAATGCACTTTGCAGACGCGGCGGCAGCCAGTTTTGGATGGCCACCTACTGTGGCGGTATATATAACCATATGTTTATATATATAATTGGCCACCTACTGTGTATATATATATATATATATATATATATATATATATATATTCCTATATATACATATATTCCTCCAAGGCATATTTAAGTAGGATTGGGTATCGTTTGAGTTTTTTTCGATATCGGTGCCAAATCGATACTTTTATAATGGTTCTGGTGCCTAAACGGTTCGATACTTATTAAAAAATAAATAAATAAAAAGTCCCCAAAAAATTTAAAAAGTGAGTGACGTGACATACAGCCAAGTATGGTGACCCATAATCAGAATTCGTGCTCTGCATTTAGCCCATCAATTTAACCCATTAAACATGCACACACACAGTAGTGAACACACAACACACCGTGAACACACACCCGGAGCAGTGGGCAGCCATTTATGCTGCAGCGCCCGGGGAGCAGTTGAGGGAACACACGAGGAATTTGTTGTGGTTCCATATAGAACTGTATAAATAAAGAGATATGCATATGTATTTACATAATACTTGAGAAAGGCAATCATTTAAGGTGTAGAATGATTTACAGAAATGATTTACAGAACACAGGTAATGATTCATATTTTAGCTGTTTAAGATGGAGATGGCTGCAGTAAAACTCGTTCAGGTCTTCAGCCAGGTGTTGATTGGCCTAAGTGCTGGGGGATGGGGTCTTGTAGCTGGTGATGGCTTTCAGGCCATTCCACACTGATGTAGAGTCATTACTTGAAAACTGTTGTTTTAGCTTTTCAGAGTAGTTTAACTTTGCCACTCTTATCTCCCTATTCAGTGTGTATTTGGCCTGTCCTGTAGGCGTCCTCTTTGGCCTGGCAAAGCTGTTTGAGCTTTGCACTGTCATTGTTAAAAGCGAAATAAGTACTGGTGGGAACACACATGTCCTCACAGAAACTGATGTAGGATATCATGGTGTCAGTAAGCTCATCCAGATCAGTAGCTACAGCCTCAAAAACACTCCAGTCAGTAAGTTCAAAGCAGGCCTGTAAATCTTGCTCTTCTTCAGCAGTAAATCTCTTTACAGTTTTTACTACAGGCTTAGCAGATTTGAGTTTCTGCCTGTAGGCTGTTAGAAGATGAACTAATCATTGATCAGAGAGTCCCAGCGCTGCTCGGGGGACAGAGTGGTATGCATCCTTTAAAACAGTGTAGCAGTGATCCAGTATATTGCTGTCTCTGGTGGGGCATGTGATGTTCTGTCTATATTTAGGCAGTTCACGGTGATATTAGCTTTATTACAATCACTGAGAACGATCATGAAAGAGTCTGGATAACGCTGTTCTGTGTGTGTGATCTGATCGGCCAACAGTTCTAGCGCGACGCTCACACATGCGTCAGGAGGAATGTACACACTCAACAGAATAAATGATAATAAAACTCCCGTGGTGAAAAAAAGGCTTGCAGTTAATGAAGAAAGCTTCCAAATTTGGGCAGCACATTTTCTTTAAAACTGTCACAACTGTACACCAGCCTTCATTGATATAAAAACATAATCCACTGCCTCTCGTTTTCCCCGATGACTCTGTGACGTGGTCTGCTCTGAACTGCTGGAAGCCCGTTAGATGTAACGCACTGTCTGGGATTGCTCCGTTCAGCTAGGTTTCCGTGAAGCAGAGCACAGCGGAGTTTAAAAAGATGAATGCTCGGCAGTGGCATCCTAAATCCATGCTGTCGGAATTTAATGAGCGCGCCGGTGTGCTTGCGTCACCTGGAGCGCTTGTATAGGAACACAGCTCCTCAGACTAAAATGTCCAGTAAAACATCTGAATGCTCAAATATCGGTTCCTAGTAAAGCTGATCGGGAAAATATTGCTTAAGACAGGACAAATAAACAAAGTACAAGTACCAAGGACCAACAAACCATGGCTGCCATCTGTGGTGCCAACTAGAAGGCAGAGAGTTGTATAAAGAATAAAAAAAAATTTTTTTTGGTATTTCCTAGACTAGCCCTCTCGGTGTGTTCACTGCTGTGTGTGTGCACTTTGGATGGGTTAAAAGCAGAGCACGAATTCCGAGTATGGGTTACCATACTTGGCTGTATGTCACGTCACTTTGTATTACTCAATAAAATCATTGTATTTATGAAATATGACCTATTATTGCATTGTCCATGGAAAGCCTGCATAGGTCCCATCAAATAAGTTACAGGTGGTCATGTGACCAGTAACTTATTTGACGGGGCCTACACAGGCTTTCTGTGGAAAGCCCTTTTTTTTAGCCAATGAAAGTGAAAATAAGTGAAAGTGAAGTGACATGTGTCCAAGTATGGTGACCCATACTCAGAATAAAATCATTATAAACATGAATTATGACTATTTTTGAAAATGGGTTTCAAAGTGCAAGTTTTTGTAAATACCAACCGTTATTGTTTCCGTGTAAACACCCAATATGGGAATCTTTGAAAATGGTGACGTTATGCGCATGCGTAGTACGTATTAGGTATGTAGACATGCATAGTACGTTTCGATTTTAAAGGCAAGCGTGAACAAACATACACAACTATGGTGGAGTACTTGGTACTGATGTTGCTGCTCAAGAGTTTGCTAAAGCTTCTTCAGCAAAGTGTGGATTTACTTCACCAATTTTACAACCAACAGTGGAGACGCATCATATACAACATATAATCATCACTTCCCTACAGGTACTGTTTACTAACAAGGTGACAGCGCCAACTACTGGCCTGGCATACAAAATACAGCATTTTTGGCCATTTTTGTGTGGCCGCTCCTCCAAAATGCCCCCCCTCCCACCCGCACCTGTCTCCTCCACCGTTGTCATCTGGCAGCCCCTCTGCTTGCCCTCAGCCCACCATCATTGCGGAGAGAGCTCCACGGGACTGCCATCCTCCAGTGTCACCGTGGTCGGAGTCTCCCTCACCTCCGCCTCCAGCCTCCGAGGCCTGGACTCCACCTCGACCCATCAGCTCCACCATGGCTCCTAGCTCCCTCCTCTCCGCTGTGGCCCAGCTGTACACAAGCTCCGCCTGGCTCCCTCGTCCCTCTGGCTCCGCCTTGGTCTGGCGTCGAACGTCCTGCGCGTCGGGACTCCACTCCTCTGGCTTCACCTCATCCCTCCGTCCCTCTGGCTCCATCAGGCTCCTTCAAAATCCCCTTGGCTCCACCGCGGCATCCTGGATCCACATCCCGGGTCGGTCACCGGCACCATCGGTTCTGCCTAGGACTTCCGGATCCTCCCCGTAACCCTGGCTCTTCAGCTCTCTGCCTCGGGCTCCTCCTCCACCTGCTCCGCCACCGTTGGTCGGCCCCCTGGAGTCGGTGGCCATTCCTTCTCCATGGCACCTCCCACTGTCGGCTCCACCGTGGGCCGTCATTATGGCTGTGGCCTGGGTCCAGCTGGACTCCTCCTGCTCCAAGCTCCTCCTGTCTCCTCCCTCCGTCGTCTCCTCCCTGGCTCCTCCCTCCATGATCTCTGTCTGCCGGCCCCCTCCCGGGGGTCCGTCCTCCACCGGAACCTCCTCCAAAGTTCCCACCCACGCCCTCCCTCTGTTGTTACTATGGTGCGAGGACGCACCTTCCGGGAGGGGGGCGAAATGTCAGGACTATGAACCTGTTTGTGTGTGTTTTGCTCCCTGTGATCCAGTTTCTGTCTCCCGTGGTGTTCATTTGATTCCAGGTGTGTCTAGTTTCCTCCCCATGTGTTCCATGTCTCTGTTGATTAGTCATTCCATTCACCTTTGTTTCCCCAATTATCCTGCCTTTAAATAACATAGTTTTATTCGAGTCTACCAGTTACAAGTCAGTATGTGTGTCTTCCTCCTGTGTTCCATGTTGGATTTACCCCTGTGTTGGATTAATAAAGACTCTCTCGAGCCAATCGCTGCACTGCTGATCGTGGTTTCGGGTATCGATACATAACCCCTTTTAAACCAACCCATGAATGTGCAATTATCTCAGATAACTCAATCCAGCCATACTAATCATCAACAACAGGTGTGTTCGAAGAACCGAATTAGCCAGATCCTGATTAGCACAATGATATCATCTTGGATGTGACATTCCTGTTCCTGGAGTTCTACCTTCCTGCAAAGTTCAGCTCCAACCCTGATCAAACACAGCTTAACCAACTAATGAAGATCTTCAGGAGCAGTTGATAATTACAGACAGGTGTGTTGTATGGGTCGCCGGGATTTTGCCAAGTAAAACATGTTCCTGGATCAACATCTTTAATGATCCTGGATCAACATTATTATTCAAAAATATAGACTTAGCCCAATCCCTATCCCTAAGCTTAACCCTACCTATAATTTATTCCTAAAATCAGTGGGAAATGATAGGTGATTAACAAGGGTTCTGAAGTCAAAACGGCCATTTTCAGTGAAACGTGACTAGTTGAGCTGTTCTCAGTTTAATGCTTTTTTGTTTGTTCATTTTTCTGTTCCGAACCCTAGAACGTATCCCTCCTCTTTTCATTTTGTTTAGGACATGACTGTCGAAGGGTGAACTCATTTAAAATGCTAAACAAATGTAAAAAAAACCCTCTTCTTTCTCCTTTATTTCAACCAATAAACTTTTGATTATTTATTTTATTAAAGAAGATTTTCATGGAATGATTGTGGCAAAATGTAAGAATGTAACAGCCCTTGAGCAAAAGTCTGAAGTGTGTACAAATTGACGAGTAGTTTTGAAATTGTGTTTATGGTAGAAATTTATAGTAGAAAATGGTTAATTGTTTCATGAATTGTGTTAGCAATCAAGAAAAACGTCTCAGGTTACGTATGTAACCATGGTTCACTGAGAAGGGAACGAGACACTGCGTCCTCTAGAGGTCACTACGGGGTGGCCTTCAGCGAGACCGGTGTCTGAAGCATACAGCTAAACACGACAATGATATTGGCCGGCGACAGCCTATGACGTCATTTCTGGCGTGACCACAGTATGAAAGGGCGCCGGGAGAACTCGTCATCCGCATCTTCGTCTGAAGCTTACATCTGAAGCATGGCGAGGAGACTAGAGGATGCAGTGTCTCATTCTCTTCTCAGGGAACCATGGTTACATGCGTTACCTGAGATGTTACCTTCCGAGGGAACTGCATCCGAACTGCATCCTCTAGAGGTCGCTATGGGGAATGGTAAACCCACGCTGCCATGCTGAGGGGAGTGCATGTCAATACTAAGGTGAGCACGAAGTACCAACTCAACCAAGTCAGATGAGCTCCCCCTAGGAAGTTTTGATGGCTGTAAGTGACATACTACCAAGCTCAACCATACAGAAGAGTGAGCCCCAGTTAAGGATCCAGAGCTTGAATCAACTCAGAGAAAGGGGACGAGGCAGCATCGTGTCACCCTTACCATAAAGGATTTTGAAAAGGTGCGCAAAGGCCCAGCGTGCACACCTACCATGATTATGGTGCACAGAGAACTAACGTATGCACTTACAGCATGCTCAGAGGTGACCCTCTAGGTGAGGGGAGCACTGCTACGCTCGACCAACAAAGTGAGCAGTCTAACAGGGAGGCAGATAAAAGCCTAACAGCCTGAAGCTGCAACTCAATGGAGCTTTTAAGGAGCTTAGGACCCAATGAGAGGAGACCTCAGATGCTCAATTGGGAGTGGTGTGCTCAAAGGTAACCCTCTAAGGTGAGTGGCGCACTGCTGAACTCACCAACAAAGAAAGCAGCCTAGTACCTAACTCTTAAGGAGAGAAAGACTCACAAAAGCTGCCCAGTAATAGTGGGGACTGTTTTCTTAAACCCGCACCCTCCCGCTCCTGCTGAATGTATGACCAGGCCCGCCTGCTCCCGCAACCTGTGTGTTCCAGGCCCGACTTGTCTTGCTTTGCTTTTGTCAAGTTAATAGCAGCTTTAATTTTCTTCTCAACTTCTTGTGTTGACTCCATTTATACTATACACCACCGTTCCCCGCGGGTCTCCCGCAAAATGTTCTGACCGCCTACACCCGCCCGCAGCAAAGGTAAACCCGCCTGCTCCTGCAAGATTTGTGTTGGGTCCCGCGGGTCCCGCTGGAGCCCAAACCCAATGCAGCCCTCTACTGCCTAGGACAGGCAAACTCATAAAAGACCCTCCCACAGTGAGGGGAGCACAGCCATGTCTGGGGAGCAGATTGACTGCAACTGGTACATCAGAAATGGGGTCCAGCTTAAAAGGGGATTGCACATTTCAACAAGGAACCAAAGGGGCCCAGCATAGAGGCAACTAACCAAGGAGGCAACAGGATGAGCCTAACAACTCAGTATCATTACATATGGAATTCTCTGGAGCAGCACTCTCGGCTCTCAAGCTGAGGCGGGCCCTCAATGCACAAACTGGGAGCAATAGGCTAATAGCTAACCCACACATTGAGGGGATCATTCTCAGCTCGACCAGATGGCAGCGCTAGATTAGAAGTGCAGTCTAGTAGGGCCCAAAGAGAGACCATCAACTGATGCAGCTGAACACAGTTTAATGATCTTTATCTAAATATTAATTAACCATTAACCCATTCATGCATGAAAAGCTACTGCTCATCAGAGCCGAAGCACTCAGGAAGGGTTTCCACAGGAAATGCAGCGTACTCAAGCTCAGTCCTCAAAAGGGCGATTCACCGGTTCGACCATAAGGGCAGTGTGACAGGGAGGTCCCGTGGGCCTGACCGACTATCAAACTGCTGAGTGGATCAGAAGAGTATTAGACCCTCAGCGCCTCAGCGAGAGGAGCCCTCTCAGAGAACATGCATGACGGTTGATTGAGGATGACTCAAATCTCAGGAGATATGAGAATGCATCCTGGCCAGGGCAGCTTCTTGAAGCAAACACCCAGCCAGGACATCAAGGAGCACATCACAAAGCATTATACTCCGAAAAATGCTCACCCGAATGGAGGACCTGCGGGTCCTGAAGTTGTAGCATTTTACTGCGGACCTGATTGGCTAAAAGGGCTCTCACAGAGGCCCCGCAACTCTGTGTGGCTGTGTGGTCCAGAAAGCATGAAGCCGAAGATGCAGGGCTATCATCCAACCTGGATCCAGTACCGACGGGTGAGCTACCATCACTATGATCGGTCAACAGCGGGAGGTTCTGACTTTAGCAGGGGAGATACTCACAGAGGTCCTAACCCCAAAACACAGTCAGAAAACAGAAACAGGTCCAAGTAGTGCTGTGGAGAAACTAGTTAGTGAATTCACATAAACTAGCAATAGATAGATGAAATGGATTGTACTCACCAACCACAGCTTCTGCACATGACTCAAGCTTCACAGGCATCATCTGAAGGGCGAAGCCTGAAGAGACCTTCTGCTTAGTGGCACGGAGACCAAGATCTGTGGTGCAACGAAACTCAGCCACATCAGGGGACAGACCCTGGCCTTTATCCAGGTCTTCCAGCAGATCAGCCTGATAAGCCTGAAGCACCGTCATGGTGTGCAACGAGGCTGCAGACAGACCTGCTGCCACGTATACACTGCCATTCAAACGAATTGTATCCTGAAGGGGTTTGGATGGCAGCAAGGGAGCCTTAAGAGAAGATGTCTCCTGCATAGAGTTAAGATAGCACAGGGGGCATCTTTTCTCAATCTCCACATGAAGATCAGTAAGGCTCACCTGAGCTCAACATACTCAGAGATCCAAACTATACACTCCTATAAGAACAAAAAGATATTACTGATAGGGATAAATTTCTCATCAGGTCCTTTTCATATTCTGCCCATCAACCAGCATGCTTTCTTAACGCGTCCACCCAAGAGCTAGATAACCTCGAAAATCAAGCGAGAATGGGAACCGTTGCCATGAATGAACTCATGCAAACGCTATCTAAAAACTTGGGTAAATGGTGAAGTACTCACCTCCCCCTCAATAATCCTGCACATAAATCACAATGAGTACAAGCCATCTCCTCATGAGATGAGCACGTTCAATTCATGCTTTTCCCTCAAAAGAAATAAGCCATGAATGCAGAGCACATCCAACTTCCTCTAGAGCTGAATGTGCTTGCTCTTCACCACACACACACATAGCATGTGAGCCGTGTGAAAATGCGGGTATCAGAGCAAAGCCTCTAGCGAGAGAACATGGACTCGTAGTCATGCTTAGCTTATACGCTAAGATAAACAAGATGGTCAGTGAAGACGAAAAAGAGGATGACGTGTTCTCCCAGCACCCTTTTATACTTTGGTTATGCCGGTAATGACGTCATAGGCTGTCGCCGGCCAATATCATTGTCGTGTTTAGATGAATGCTTCAGACACCGGTCTCACCGAAGGTGTTCCCTCCCCATAGCAACCTCTAGAGGATACAGTTCGAAGTTTCCTCGGAAGGGAACTGTAATTTAACAACTAATCAACAGATTAATTATCAAAACCACTGATAGCTGCAGCACTAATATAAGTATAAAGTTAACAATAAATTATCAATCTAATGTCAAATCAATATAAAATCTCTCCTCAGTGAAGAATAAAGCAAATGAATCTACACAGAGATCATTTGCATATGATCAGCAATATTCACATTATAAGAGACTGAACCAGTGACAATCAATAACTGTTATTAGTTCTGATCTATTATATTGATATTTTCCCAGAACATCAATAAACAAAAATCCAACAATCAAACAAACAAAGCATCGCTGCTGACAGAGATAAAGGATTTCTGTGGAGAGAAAGATTAAAAGCTGAGTCTCACCTGAGAATGTGATGAGCAGCAGCGCTGAAGAATCTCTCCATGATTCCTGCTGTTTGGATGTTTTATAAACTCATGACGGATCAAATCAAATGGGAATATTTCACACTGCTGCTTTATTGCTCCTCCAGATATCCTCACATTATTCCTCTCAGAGTCACTGAGTGTGTGAGACAATCAGCAGCAGCTCTGTTGACGCTCTCAGACTCCAACTGGGGCGGGGCCATGCATCACCAGCCAATCAGAGAGCAGTTAAAAACAAGAACACGCCCCCTTATGCTGAGGCACCAGGACGGTAATATGGATCAGATGATAATATCATGTTTCCTGTTGTAAATGAGTGTTTCTTCATCTTCATCTTTGAGTTTATGTTTACTTCATATTAAATAGTCAAGTCAAATCAATTCTGCTTAGTCAGTTCTTCCACATGTACAGTAAATACATACAGAGAATTGAAATTGCGTTACTCTCAGACCCTTGGTGCATACAGATAACACTAACAGTAGAACATTAAACACAGATAATAAAATATAAAGTACAACTATACAAATATACAAATAGGTCATGTAAAAAAGAAAGATAAGTAAAGCAGCACAAGGCACATGGTAGATAGAGTGCAAACCAGTGAAGTAAACAAACAGTGCAGATATAATGACTGTAGTGCAAAAGAGCTTATTCAGTCTGATTAAAGTGTCAAAAATCTCTGAGAGCAGTTCTTTATTTAAACTGACAGAAGAGGTCGTTGAATGAGGTCAGTTAACTGCTGAATGGGGTAGAGAGTAGACCAATGCTGTACAAAGTGTCTGGTGCATGTCCCAGTGTGTTAGTGGGAGCTGGGGGCGGGGGGTAGGGACTGAGGTTTAGAGTTCAGTGGTGCATGGGGAAAAAGAGAGGAGGGGGGGCAAGGTCGGGAGGGATTTCAGCTTCCTGACAGCCTGATGAATGAAGCTGTCTTTCAGTCTGCTAGTCCTGGCCTGGAGACTCTGCAGTCTCCTCCCTGATGGCAGCAGACAGAAGAAACTGTGTGACGGGTGGGTGGGATCACCTGCGATGCAGAGGGCTTTACGGGTGAAACGGGTTTCATAAATGTCCTGGAGGGAGGGGAGGGAGACACCAACGATCTTCTCAGCTGCTCTCACTATGCGTTGAAGGGTCTTCCGGCAGGACGCGTTGCAGGCGCCATACCACACAGTGATGCAGCTCGTCAGAATGCTCTTGATGGTGCCTCTGTAGAAGGTGCACATGATGGGGTCCAGGGCTCTGGCTCTTCTCAGTTTGTGGAGGAAGTAAAGACGCTGCTGTGCTTTCTTGGCCAGTGCTGCAGTGTTTTCAGTCCAGGAGAGGTCCTCTGTGATGTGCACACCCAGGAACTTGGTGCTGCTCACTCTCTCCACAGACGCACCGTTGATGGTCGGGGGAGCATGCTGAGTGTGCACTCTCCTGAAGTCAACAACAATCTCCTTTATCTTCTCCACGTTCAGAGAGAGATTATTGTCACTGCATCACCCGGCCAGGCGGCACACCTCGCTCCTGTAGTTTGTCTCATCTCTGTTGCTAATGAGACCCTACACATTCGTGTCATCCGCAAACTTAATGAAGATGTTGGAGTTGTGTGACGGTGTGCAGTCGTGGGTCAGCAGAGTGAAGAGGAGGGGGCTCAGCACACATCCTTGGAGGTCCCCAGTGTTCAGTGTGATGGTGCTGGATGTGTTGCTGCCTACCCATACTGCCTGAGGTCTTCCAGTCAGAAAGTCTAAAAGCCAGTTGCACAGCGAAGTGGTGAGCCCCAGCTGGACCAGTTTGTGAATGAGCTGTTGAGGGATGATTGTGTTGAATGCTGAACTGAAGTCTATGAACAGCATTCTGATGTATGAGTCTTTTTTCTCTAGATGTGTGAGTGCTGAGTGGAGGGTAGTTGAGATGGCGTCATTGGTCGAGCGGTTGGACCGATATGCAAACTGGAAGGGGTCCAGGGAGGGGGGGGAGGGCAGACTTGATGTGTTGCATGACTAGCCGTTCAAAGCACTTCATGCGAATAGGGGTAAGTGCAACTGGATGGTAGTCACTGAATCAGGATGGAGACGGATGATGGTGGTAGCTTTGAAGCATGTGGGGACAACAGCCTGACTAAGCGAGATGCTAAAATTGTCTGTGAAGACATCAGTGAGTTCCGCTGCACAGTCTCTCAGTACATGCCCAGGAATGTTGTCAGGACCCGGAGCTTTTCGTGCGTTGATCCTGCTGAGGGATCTCCTCACGCTGTCTGGGGACAGTGTCATCACCTGGTCACCAGGAGGAGGTGGAGTCTTCTGTGCCGTGGAGCTGTTTTGTGCCTCAAAGCGAGCGAAGAAGGCGTTCAGCTCGTTCAGCAGGGAGATGGTGCTGTCACAGGTCCGCAGTGGGGGCTTGTAGTCCGTAATGGTCTGTATCCCCTGCCACAGGTTCAGAGTGTCTCTGCTGTCACTGAATCAATGGGCTATCCTCCTGGAGTACTGTCTCTTAGCCTCTCTGATACCGCGGGACAGGTTGGCCCTGGCTGTCCTCAGACCCACCTCTTCTCCAGCTCTGAAGGCAGCGTTCCGCGTCTTCAGGAGTCTGTAGACCTCCCCTGTCATCCATGGCTTCTGGTTGATGACAGACAGTGATGGTCTTTGTGACTGTTACATCATCAGTACACTTGTTGATGTAGGCAGTGACAGTCTCTAAGTACTCTTGGAGGTCTGTGGTGTTATTGTATGTGGCAGCCTGTTTAAACATATTCCAGTCAGTGGTGTCAAAACAGTCTTGAAGAGCCTCAGATGACGCTTCTGGCCATACTTGAATTTGTTTGTGAACTGGTTTGGCGACTTTAATGAGCGGTCTGTATGCAGGCATTAGCATGAAAGTGATATGGTCTGAGGCACCGAGGTGGGGGAGGGGGAGTGCTTTGTAAGCTCCTCTCTGTGTGGTATAAACAAGGTCTAAAATGTTTTTACCTCTTGTTGGAAAATTAATGTGTTGGTGTATTTTTGGGAAAACACTCTTTAAGTCTGTGTGGTTGAAATCCCCAGCCAAGATGAGAAAAGCATCAGGGTGGGCTTTCTGCTGCTCACTGATGTTCTGGTACAGTTCATTCAGTGCCTCACTCCTGTTGTTGTTGGAGCTGGGGGGAACGTAAACAGCAACGAGCAGTATGGCTGAATATTCCCTCGGCAGATAGAACGGCCGGCACTTAATAATGATAAACTCCACCAGGGGCGAGCAGAGTTTGCAGACCCCAACAGCATTGCGGCACCATGCGTCATTGATGTAAACACAAAGCCCGCTGCCATGTGATTTACCTCCCGTGACGAGAGCGCTCTCCCCTCGATAGCATGTCCGCTGATCAAGCTGGATAGTGCAGTCTGGAACACTGTCGTTGCGTCATGTTTCCGTGAACACAAAAACACAACAGTCTCTTACAGTCCTCTGAGTTGAGCCTAGTAATCAGATGTAGTCCAGTTTAATGTCCAAAGAGCGTTCGTTAGCCAGTACGATGGTGGGGATAGCTGGCTTGTGAGGGTTAGCCGTTAACCTAGCCCGGATACCTCTGCGCTTACCCCTCTTCTGCTTCCTCTCACGCCGCTTGTGGCGCCTCCACTGTGGGCGAGATGCAGCAGTGGGGGTCGGTGATGGTGAAGGCCTCCGGAGCAGACCGAGATCCCGGAGCTCTTCAGCATGCACGGAGTTTAACTCTAAAAAAGTGGTTCTGCCGACATCGAGCAGAAACTCCCGGCTGTATGCGCACTTAAATACAGGGAGACGCGATGAAGATGTACAAAAACACTGCGACTCACAAGACAAAAATACAAAAACACCGTTCTGACGGGAGAGAGAGAAGCTGCTGCATGTGGACGCGCCACCATTAATCTAACAAAAATAGGTTAATTTCCCACAATTTCCTTTTATAATACAAGATATAAGGAAAAAGTGGAAACCACTAATTAATCAAAATGTCTGCATATATATATTAGGAAGAAGAACCTGCTTTATAGACTCTGTTTTACAGAGTTCGCAGTTGGAATCAGCCTCCAGAAGAGATCAGATGTACTAAAACATTAGTCACATTTAAATCTAGACTCAAAACTCATCTGTTTAGCTGTGCATTTATTGAATGAGCACTGTGCGATGTCCAAACAGATTGCACTGTATTTTACGTATTCACTGTATTTTATGTAAAATCATTTTCTATTTTTAACTGTTTTAAATTCATTTTAAATAAGTCAATTTTTAAATCATTTCCAATGTTTTAAAATTGCTTGTTTTAAAATTGCTTGTTTTATTTTTGTTATTATTTTTCTTCATGATTATTTTACTTTCTTTTATGTAAAGCACTTTGAATTACCATTGTGTACGAAATGTGCTATATAAATAAACTTGCCTTGCCTTGCCTTACACACGTCACTCAAACACAGAAACAGGAAACATTTCAGTGAAAGAGAAAGTGAAAATGTAGTTGAGCTGTTGTGTGTCTCTGTAATACAGCAGTAAAATGGCAGAAGCCAGAATTTTTCAGGATGAGTTCTTGTGTCCAGTGTGTCAGGATCTCCTGAAGGATCCGGTGACCATTCCCTGTGGACACAGTTACTGTAAGAGCTGTATAACAGACTGCTGGGATCAGGAGGATCAGAAGAGAGTCTACAGCTGCCCTCAGTGCAGACAGACCTTCAGTCCAAGACCTGCTTTAGCTAGAAACACCATGCTGGCTGAACTGGTGGAGAAGCTGAAGAAGAGGAAACGTCCTGCTGACTGTGACGCTGGAGTTGAAGATGTGCAGTGTGACGCCTGTACTGGAAGAAAATACAAAGCGTTCAAGTCCTGTCTGGTGTGTCTGAACTCTTACTGTCAGAATCACCTTGAACAACACGAGAGTTGGTTTAAAGGAAAGAGACACAATTTGACTGATGCCACTGGACGACTGCAGGAGATGATCTGCCAGAAACATAAAAAGCTCCTTGAAGTTTTCTGTCGCACTGACCAGAAATGTATTTGTGTGCTGTGTACGATAGATGGACATAAAAACCACAACACTCTATCGGCTGCAACACAGAGGACAGAGAAACAGGTATTAAAACTAGACACTGATGAAATATTGCTCACACTCATTTCATGTGTTTATATTGGCAACATATTAACAGCTTACAGCATTCTGACATGCACACGACAGCAGTAATTAACAGCCGCCGCAAGAAGAGTTTCACTGTTTGCTGAAAATGCATCAGAAACTTTTATCAACACAATCTTTCATAAAATAGACTTTGATTAAACAATATAAAATAATGGATTGAACTATTCACCTGTTCCTTGAGTAAATACACACTTTCATCTGTCAAAATACAAGCTCTGCTATACAGCAGAAACACTGTCAGTGTGAAGCTCTGTGTCTGCGTCAGTTTTTCTTTTATAATATTTACATCTACAGGTCCTTCTCAAAAAATTAGCATATTTTGAAAAAGTTCATTATTTTCCATAATGTAATGATAAAAATTAAACTTTCATATATTTTAGATTCATTGCACACCAACTGAAATATTTCAGGTCTTTTTATTGTTTTAATACTGATGATTTTAGCATACAGCTCATGAAAACCCAAAATTCCTATCTCAAAAAATTAGCATATTTCATCCGACCAATAAAAGAAAAGTGTTTTTTAATACAAAAAAAGTCAACCTTCAAATAATTATGTTCAGTTATGCACTCAATACTTGGTCGGGAATCCTTTTGCAGAAATGACTGCTTCAATGCGGCGTGGCATGGAGGCAATCAGCCTGTGGCACTGCTGAGGTGTTATGGAGGCCCAGGATGCTTCGATAGCGGCCTTAAGCTCATCCAAAGTGCTGGGTCTTGCGTCTCTCAACTTTCTCTTCACAATATCCCACAGACTCTCTATGGGGTTCAGGTCAGGAGAGTTGGCAGGCCAATTGAGCACAGTAATACCATGGTCAGTAAACCATTTACCAGTGGTTTTGGCACTGTGAGCAGGTGCCAGGTCGTGCTGAAAAACGAAATCTTCATCTCCATAAAGCTTTTCAGCAGATGGAAGCATGAAGTGCTCCAAAATCTCCTGATAGCTAGCTGCATTGACCCTGCCCTTGATAAAACACAGTGGACCAACACCAGTAGCTGACATGGCACCCCAGACCATCACTGACTGTGGGTACTTGACACTGGACTTCAGGCATTTTGGCATTTCCTTCTCCCCCAGTCTTCCTCCAGACTCTGGCACCTTGATTTCCGAATGACATGCAAAATTTGCTTTCATCCGAAAAGGAATCCGAAAAAAAAGTACTTTGGACCACTGAGCAACAGTCCAGTGCTGCTTCTCTGTAGCCCAGGTCAGGCGCTTCTGCCGCTGTTTCTGGTTCAAAAGCACACGCCTGTGCACGGTGGCTCTGGATGTTTCTACTCCAAACTGCTTCCGCAGGTCCCCCAAGGTCTGGAATCGGTCCTTCTCCACAATCTTCCTCAGGGTCCGGTCACCTCTTCTCGTTGTGCAGCGTTTTTTGCCACACTTTTTCCTTCCCACAGACTTCCCACTGAGGTGCCTTGATACAGCACTCTGGGAACAGCCTATTCGTTCAGAAATTTCTTTCTGTGTCTTACCCTCTCGCTTGAGGGTGTCAATGATGGCCTTCTGGACAGCAGTCAGGTCGGCAGTCTTACCCATGATTGCGGTTTTGAGTAATGAACCAGGCTGGGAGTTTTTAAAAGCCTCAGGAATCTTTTGCAGGTGTTTAGAGTTAATTAGTTGATTCAGATGATTAGGTTAATAGCTCGTTTAGAGAACCTTTTCATGATATGCTAATTTTTTGAGATAGGAATTTTGGGTTTTCATGAGCTGTATGCCAAAATCATCAGTATTTAAAACAATAAAAGACCTGAAATATTTCAGTTGGTGTGCAATGAATCTAAAATATATGAAAGTTTAATTTTTATCATTACATTATGGAAAATAATGAACTTTTTCACAATATGCTAATTTTTTGAGAAGGACCTGTACAGTGTGAAACAGGCCTTAATCTTCATCATGTTCAATGTTTGTAACTGAGCTTGAGTTTGAACCTACAGCCATATCAGTTCCATTTTTCTTAAATTCATTGATGATTTAGAGCCAGTAGTTTTCTGTGGCATTCACTATCATGCATTTGTCCTGCAGAAGGAGCTGAAGGAGACGCAAAAGACTTTTCAGCAGAGAATCCAGCAGAAAGAGAAAGATCTTCAGCAGCTGAGAGAGACTGTGGAGTCTCAGAAGGTGAGTCTGGAGAAGAAGAGAAGTTTGTCTCTGTCTCAGTTCAGACTCACTGAAGCTGAATCACTGTGTGTCCTAACAGCGCTTTGCACAGACAGCACTGGAGGACAGTGAGAGGATCTTTACTGAGCTCATCCGCTCCATTGAGAGAAGCTGCTCTGAGCTGATACGACTGATCAGAGAACAGGAAAAGACTGCAGTGAGTCGAGCTGAAGGACGACTGGAGCGACTGGAGCAGGAGATCAATGATCTGAGGAGGAGAGACGCTGAGCTGGAGCAGCTTTCACACACACAGGATCACATCCAGTTCCTGCAGGTAACACAGATCTAGAAGAACAGGATCATAGTGGACTTGAGCAGATCCTGCTGTGACAGAGACTCACAGAGAAACATTTCATGAGTGTCTTATTATATAATCATCAGTCAGACTCTCATCTGATCATCTTCTTCTGAAAGAGACGCGCTTACAAATGGCTTTTAGCTCTGGAAATCTCTTAGGATTTCTCTCTCAGCTCTTTCTTCTGAAAGATATATTTAGCTGTCAAACACCACTAGCGCCACCAACAGTTCAAAACTTCACTCACTCAAATTTTTACCATATTTTTCTTTCTGATTTATAACATCACTGTGAAATCAGTGAACTCGATAGTACCAATTCTGCGTAACGTTCATCAAAATTGGATCAGGTGATCCTCAAATCTGATAAAACTCTTTTTTTATTAGCCTGTAACACATTGATGATCATAAAGACCCCAAACATAAAGTGAGTCTTTATATTAACAATGTTTCAGTATATTGAAACCATACCTGAGTGTGTCTTAAGAGACCCTGTGAAGTTTCAGTGTCTCTAACCACTACACAACGTTATAAATAATGGTCAATCTAAAGTAAGATTTTGAGCTGCTTTTCCTGAGTAAATCTACTCATACCTACAATGAGACTCCAGTGATGTTTGAGCTGTTAGGGGACATTTATGTTCTTAGCAGATGTTTTATCATCCAAACTATTTCCTAGAAAGTTCACATATAGTGTAAGTGGAAAATATTAGAATCTGTAGCTCTAATCTGATAGAATGAATATGAGAAGAATGCAGCTGATGCTGTGAAAGTGCTGGATTGAGGTGAGTTACTAAAGATCGGTCGAGTCAACAAGAGCCGCACAAATCTGATGTTCCTGCAGGTTATTGGGTGAAGTGTGGAGCTGATGAGTTTGATTTCTGTTTTCTGTAGAGTTTCCAGTCTCTCTCAGCACCTCCTGAATCTACAGACGTAAATGATGATCTCTTAATTTCTCTCTTCTCTTCTGATGCTCTGAGAGAATCTGTCCTTCAACTGAGAGACAAACTGGAGGATTTCTGTAAAGAGCAGCTCAAGAAGATCTCAGACAGAGGTAAAGTCCTGGAGATTCATCTGCTCTCAGAAACCAGTCCATCATCATCTCATATCATGGAGAACATCATATTAGAAATGTGTTAGGAATAGATACAGGATCATGAGAATCACACTGTTCATGTCTGTTGATTTCCACAGAAACACTCAACAACATTGTTCCCAGAACCAGGAACGACTTCCTACGATGTAAGTCAGTAAGAAAACAAGCAGAAACCTCGCTGAGTGTGTTCATGTTCTTCTTGTAGAAGGTGACAGAAGAATTTTATAACTGATGATGTAGATGATGATGTGCACAGATATCTGTTCATCTGTACTGAGACACTGATGATACACTGAACATTAAGAGTTCAGCTACATGAAAAGAACAGATTCATAATTCCTGATTCTGATGTGTTTTATCTCCATCAGATTCCCATCAGTTCACTCTGGATCTGAACACAGCATATAAACGCCTCCGTCTGTCTGAGAGCAACAGAGTGATTACTGTCACTGGCACAGATCAGTCTTATCCTGATCATCCAGACAGATTTGATTATTTGTGTCAGGTGTTGTGTAGAGAGAGTGTGTGTGGATGCTGTTACTGGGAGCTGCAGTGGAGTGGAGATAATGGTGTGCGTATATCAGTTTCATATAAGAGCATGAGCAGGAAGGGAGGGGCTAAAGAGTGTGTGTTTGGATTTAATGATCAGTCCTGGAGTTTGTTCTGTACTCCCTCCAGATACTCATTCTGGCACAATAAGAATGAGACTGCTCTCTCTGTGAAGTCCATCAGCAGTAGAATAGGAGTGTTTGTGGATCACAGTGCAGGAACTCTGTCCTTCTACAGCGTCTCTGACACAATGAGCCTCATCCACACAGTCCAGACCACATTCACTCAGCCGCTCTATCCTGGGTTTGGATTTGGATCTGGATCATCAGTGAAACTGTGTCGATGAATCAGAATAAACTGAAGAGAGATTCTACCCATAATGCTTTGAGCTGCATGATGAATAAATAACAGTGTGATGTTATAGAGTCTCTTCTTTTCTCTTCATGACATTAATACTGCAGCTGAACTTCTGTCAGTTAAATAACATGTCAGAATAAATGTGTGTAATAAATCCTCATATAGACAGTAAGATCAGTGTGTGTGTGTTATATTCAGTGTTGGGAAAAGTTACTTTTAAAAGAAATGCATTGCAATATTGCATTACCACATTACAACAGGTTGAAGGAAATGTAAATTCATGTCTGTACATGTGACGAAGAGGCTGAGGCGGGCGGATCCATCTGCAGTATTTTATTAACACAGGTAAGCCAGCAGAGATAGACAGTCATATAACTCAAGGATACTAGGCAAGGCCAGTAGAAAATACTCGAAACAGCACACAGGTAAGGGCAATCCACGAATCGTAACTCAAACAGGCATGGGTCAAAGGGCTGGCAGCTTAGGTTCACAAACGAGATCAGAGTCCAAGTCAAAATCACAATAACAAGCACGAGAAACAAGCTAGAGGCAGAGTTTTGGGTAAATCAAGACTTCACAAATGAACGATCAGCAGAGCAGTCCAGATAAAGGGGAGCTGAGGGCACACAGGTGATAATCATGAAATGATAAGGAGATTAATCAGGAGATAATGAGCAGAGGTGGGTAATAGGAAAAGCAGTCCTAATACGCAGGAGAGAGTGATCTGGTGAAACCACGAGGAGGCGTTGTCGAGCGTTCCGTGACAGAGCCCCCCCCCTGCGAGCGGCTCCGGAAGCGAGGACCTGGCCGACGGCGGGGTCTACCATGGGGTCTTGGAGCAGGTCGATCTGGGTGGTCTCGGTGAAAAGCAGCAGTTAATGTGGGATCCAGAATGTCCTGAGACCTGAGCCAGGAAACGCTCCTCGGGACCGTACCCCTCCCAGTCGATAAGGTACTGCAACGCCCCACCGTGACGTCTGGAGTCCAGGACCTCTCGCACCCGGAAAGCCTGCGCGCCGTCCACCTCAATGGGGGGAGTCTGCACAGGAACGACCTCCTCCCGGCTCCTCTCTCTCCTGGGGGCGACAGCGGGTCTGAAAAGGGACACATGAAATGTGGGTGAGATTTTGTAGTGAGCAGGGAGTGCCAAACGAAAAGAAACTGGTGTTATCTGACGCAGAATCTTAAATGGTCCGACGAAACGAGGAGATAGTTTCCTGCTCGGGAGCTTGAGACGGAGGTCTCGTGCAGAGAGCCACACCCACTGGCCGGGTCGGTACCTGGGACCCCCACGCCTCCTCCGATCTGCCTGATGCTGGTAACGGCGAATGGCGCGCTGCAAGTGAACGTGAGCAGCATCCCCAGGTGGCCTCGCTGCGCCGGAGCCATGCATCTACTGCTGGGAGGTCGGATGGAGGCTCCCCGGCCCATGGGAAGAGGGGAGGCTGGAAACATAAAACACATTGAAAAGGCGTTAGACCAGTGGCAGGCTTTAACAGGGAATTCTGGGCATACTCCGCCCAAGCCAGAAAGCGACCTCCAGTCCTGCTGATTCTGGTGGCAGTAAGTTCTTAGAAATCGAATCAAATCCTGGTTTAGACGTTCAGCCTGCCCATTGGCCACACAACTCTCTCCAGACGTTAAACTGACATTGATATTGATTTTGGAACACAACTCTCTCCAGACACGGGAGGGTAAACTGGGGCCCGCGGTCAGTGACAAATGCCTTCGGGCAGACCAAAGAGACGGAACACTTGGTTGAGAAGAGCCTCGGCTGTCTGTAAGGCCGTGGGCAGGCCAGTCAGTGGTATAAAACGGCAGGACTTAGAGAAGCGGTCCACCACGGAGAGGATGGTCGTAAACCCCCTGGGATGGAGGCAGATCCGTAACAAAATCCACAGCGATGTGTGACCAGGGACGCTGTGGTACTGGCAGAGGTTGTAATAATCCAGCGGGTTTGAGATGGGAGGATTTCCACAGTGTTACAAACGGAGCATTGATGAATAAACTTGATGACATCAGACTGGAGCGAAGCCCACCAAAAGCGATTGGAAACCAGCTGTATGGTGGCCTGCGATACCAGGATGACCCGCGGCTAGGGGTGCAGTATGTGTGTAATAATCCTCATATAGACAGTAAGATCAGTGTGTGTGTGTTATATTCAGTGTTGGGAAAAGTTACTTTTAAAAGAAATGCATTACAATATTGCATTACAACATTACAACAGGTTGAAGGAAATGTAAATTCATGTCTGTACATGTGACGAAGAGGCTGAGGCGGTCGGATCCATCTGCAGTATTTTATTAACACAGGTAAGCCAGCAGAGATAGACAGTCATATAACTCAAGGATACTAGGCAAGGCCAGTAGAAATACTCGAAACAGCACACAGGTAAGGGCAATCCACGAATCGTAACTCAAACAGGCATGGGTCAAAGGGCTGGCAGCTTAGGTTCACAAACGAGATCAGAGTCCAAGTCAAAATCACAATAACAAGCACGAGAAACAAGCTAGAGGCAGAGTTTGGGTAAATCAAGACTTCACAAATGAACGATCAGCAGAGCAGTCCAGATAAAGGGGAGCTGAGGGTACACAGGTGATAATCATGAAATGATAAGGAGATTAATCAGGAGATAATGAGCAGAGGTGGGTAATAGGAAAAGCAGTCCTAATACGCAGGAGAGAGTGATCTGGTGAAACCACGAGGAGGCGTTGTCGAGCGTTCCGTGACAGAGCCCCCCCCTGCGAGCGGCTCCGGAAGCGAGGACCTGGCCGACGGCGGGGTCTACCACGGGGTCTTGGAGCAGGTCGATCTGGGTGGTCTCGGTGAAAAGCACCAGTTAATGTGGGATCCAGAATGTCCTGAGACCTGACCCAGGAACGCTCCTCGGGACCGTACCCCTCCCAGTCGATAAGGTACTGCAACGCCCCACCGTGACGTCTGGAGTCCAGGACCTCTCGCACCCGGAAAGCCTGCGCGCCGTCCACCTCAATGGGGGGAGTCTGCACAGGAACGACCTCCTCCCGGCTCCTCTCTCTCCTGGGGGGCGACAGCGGGTCTGAAAAGGGACACATGAAATGTGGGTGAGATTTTGTAGTGAGCAGGGAGTGCCAAAAAACGAAAAGAAACTGGTGTTATCTGACGCAGAATCTTAAATGGCCCGACGAAACGAGGAGATAGTTTCCTGCTCGGGAGCTTGAGACGGAGATCTCGTGCAGAGAGCCACACCCACTGGCCGGGTAGGTACCTGGGACCCCCACGCCTCCTCCGATCTGCCTGATGCTGGTAACGGCGAATGGCGCGCTGCAAGTGAACGTGAGCAGCATCCCAGGTGGCCTCACTGCGCCGGAGCCATGCATCTACTGCTGGGAGGTCGGATGGCTCCCCGGCCCATGGGAAGAGGGGAGGCTGGAAACCTAAAACACATTGAAAAGGCGTTAGACCAGTGGCAGGCTTTAACAGGGAATTCTGGGCATACTCCGCCCAAGCCAGAAAGCGACTCCAGTCCTGCTGATTCTGGTGGCAGTAAGTTCTTAGAAATCGAATCAAATCCTGGTTTAGACGTTCAGCCTGCCCATTGGCCAGGGGATGGTAACCAGAAGTTAAACTGACATTGATATTGATTTTGGAACACAACTCTCTCCAGACACGGGAGGTAAACTGGGGCCCGCGGTCAGTGACAATGCCTTCGGGCAGACCAAAGAGACGGAACACTTGGTTGAGAAGAGCCTCGGCTGTCTGTAAGGCCGTGGGCAGGCCAGTCAGTGGTATAAAACGGCAGGACTTAGAGAAGCGGTCCACCACGGAGAGGATGGTCGTAAACCCCTGGGATGGAGGCAGATCCGTAACAAAATCCACAGCGATGTGTGACCAGGGACGCTGTGGTACTGGCAGAGGTTGTAATAATCCAGCGGGTTTGAGATGGGAGGATTTCACAGTGTTACAAACGGAGCATTGATGAATAAACTTGATGACATCAGACTGGAGCGAAGCCCACCAAAAGCGATTGGAAACCAGCTGTATGGTGGCCGCGATACCAGGATGACCCGCGCTAGGGGTGCAGTGAACCCACTGAAGCACACGGTGGCGGAGCCCGGGCGGAACAAAGAGACGGTCGGCGGGACATTCTGGCGGAGCGGGATGATTGCTTAGAGACGCCGTGATCTCAGAGATGATGTCCCACTGGACAGGAGCCACGATTAGTGCAGGGGGAATAATGGGTTCAGGCTTAGATTCTTCACTGGGACCGTCAAACTGTCGGGACAGGGCGTCCGCTTTGCCGTTCTGGGAGCCCGGCCTGTAGGTGATCTTAAAATCGAATCTTGAAAAGAACAGAGACCAGCGAGCCTGGCGAGTATTCAGACGCTTAGCTGACCTGATGTACTCCAGATTCCTGTGATCAGTGAGCACTGTAAAAGGCTGACGAGCTCCCTCCAGCCAGTGCCTCCACTCCTCAAAGGCGGTCTTCATGGCCAGGAGTTCGCGATCACCCACGTCATAATTGCGTTCTGCAGAGTTGAGCTTGCGAGAGTAGAAGGCACACGGGAACATTTTCGCAGGGTTACCATACCGCTGAGACAGCACAGCCCCCACTCCTGTGTTAGATGCATCCAATTCAATGATAAACTCCCTCTCAGGATCCGGGTGATGGAGAATAGGAGCAGAAGGGAATTTCTCCTTGAACTGAGCAAAGGCCGCAGCACAATCCGTTGTCCACTTAAAATATTTACCCCCTCCTCGAAGCAGAGAAGTGAGGGGAGATGCAATTACACTGAAGTTGCGGATGAATCTGCGGTAAAAGTTGGCGAAGCCCAAAAACCGTTGCAGCTCCTTAACAGAGGAAGGTTGGGGCCACTTCACCACGGCTTTGACCTTGCTGTCATCCATCAGAACTCCGTCCGCACTGATAATATAGCCCAGAAAGGAGATCCGTGTCTGGTGGAACTCGCACTTGGAGAGCTTGGCATAGAGCTGGTTATCAATCAGGCGCTTGAGGACCGCACGAACATCTTGGACATGCTCCTCAAGGGAATCAGAATAAATCAAAATGTCATCAATGTAGACAATAACTCTCTGATGTAACATGTCCCGGAAAATTTCACTTACAAAGGCTTGAAAAACGGAAGGACTGTTTGACAGGCCGAAAGGCATTACCCGATATTCGTAGTGCCCGGATGTAGTAGAAAACGCAGTTTTCCACTCGTCACCACTCCGTATGCGAATCAGGTTGTATGCGTTCCTTAAGTCCAGCTTGGTAAAGTAGCGGGCAGTACGGAGCATCTCCAGGGCTGCTGGGACTAACGGGAGAGGATAGCGGTATTTCACTGTCACTTCATTAAGACCAAGATAGTCGATGCACGGCCGAAGACCCCCATCCTTCTTCTTAACGAAAAAGAATCCGGCGGAAGCTGGAGATGTAGAGGTAGTAATAAAACCTTTAGCCAGCTGTTCGTCAATGTACGCCCTCATGGCTTCTGTTTCAGGTTGTGACAGCGGGTAAACTCTTCCGCGTGGAGGTACAGCCCCAGGCAAAAGCTCAATGGCACAGTCGCCAGCACGGTGAGCCGGAAGATGAGAGGCTTCGGTTTCGCTGAAAGCCAGAGCTAGATCGTGATATTCGGGGGGAATTCTCTGAAAATCCACTCCCTTGAGGAAAGCGCTGTGGAGTTCAGTACCTGGGACAGCAGCCATGCAGTTGATCTGGCAGAATGCGGACCACCGGGATATTCTCCCGTCTGACCAGGAAATCTGGGGGTTATGTCTCTCTAGCCATGGAAGCCCCAAGATTATTGGATGCCCAGGCGAGTGAATCGTGAAGAATTGGATAGTTTCAGAATGCTGTGTCCCAAAGCTGAGCGTGAGGGGTTGCGTGGTGTATTGCACCTCTCCAGACCCCAGGGGGCGTCCATCCAGCGCTTCCACGGTCACACCAGACTCATATGCGAGGAGAGAAACATGATGAGTTTTGGCAAATGCAAGGTCGATAAAATTTCCAGCAGCTCCAGAATCAATCAAGGCTTTTACATTTAAAGTTTGTCCGTTTAAACTTCAAAGAACTATCCACAGAGAATAATTTAGAAGAGTGATTAGAACTCACCGCAGCAGAATTCTTGAGCGCTGGATTAACCGGACAGGTAGCCCTCAGATGACCCGCCTCTCCGCAATACATGCAGAGATGATTACGGCGTCTTCTCTCCCGCTCCGCCGTAGAGAGGCGTGTGTAACCAATCTGCATGGGCTCCGACTCCGTGCTGGGGGAAGCACACTCAAAGAAACTGGACCTGAGAGGTGTGCGTCGGGAGCGAATCAAGTTGTCGAGGCGGATGGCGAGCTCCATAATCTGATTCAAGGATTTACCATCGTCGCGGCACGCCAGCTCTCCCTGGAGGTCCGAGTTGAGTCCCTTGCGATACAGGAGCTTAAGAGGTTCCTCCTCCCATCCAGCTTGAGCTGCGAGGGTCCGAAAAGAGAGTGTGTAGTCCGCTGCGGATAGAATTACCCTGGCGTAACGTGAGCAGTAGTTCTCCTGGATCCCTTTCCTCCCGCTGAATGTTCAAACACCTCTCTGAATTGGGTTAAAAACTCATCATAAGAGGGGAAAGAGAGCTGACCTCCATACCAGAGTGCAGTAGCCCACTCCAGAGCTCGGCCGGTGAGTAGGGAGCATATGAAAGAAACACGGCTCTCATCAGTGGAGTAGGACTGTGTCTGCTGGTCAAAATACAAGCTGCACTGCAACAAAAATCCCTTAAAGGCAGAAGGTGAGCCATCAAATTTCTCGGGAAGGGATAATTTAGGCTGGTTTGAATTGTTACTCACGGCAGGTGGAACGGGAGCAGGTGCAGCTGGACTCAGAGCTTGATTCTCAGCCGTGCTCGGAGAGGATAGGGCTCGGACAGATCTCACGAGCTCCTCGGTGAGAGCTGTTAATTTGACCAGCTGTTGCTGATGGGCGGCCAGCACATTAGCTTGAGAGGATACCTCAGAGGCCAGTCGATGGAAATCTGCTGGATCCTGTTTTGGTGAAGTCTTCTGTGACGAAGAGGCTGAGGCGGTCGGATCCATCTGCAGTATTTTATTAACACAGGTAAGCCAGCAGAGATAGTCATATAACTCAAGGACACTAGGCAAGGCCAGTATAAATACTCAAAACAGCACACAGGTAAGGGCAATCCACGAATCGTAACTCAAACAGGCATGGGTCAAAGGGCTGGCAGCTTAGGTTCACAAACGAGATCAGAGTCCAAGTCAAAATCACAATAACAAGCACGAGAAACAAGCTAGAGGCAGAGTTTGGGTAAATCAAGACTTCACAAATGAACGATCAGCAGAGCAGTCCAGATAAAGGGGAGCTGAGGGCACACAGGTGATAATCATGAAATGATAAGGAGATTAATCAGGAGATAATGAGCAGAGGTGGGTAATAGGAAAAGCAGTCCTAATACGCAGGAGAGAGTGATCTGGTGAAACCAGGAGGAGGCGTTGTCGAGCGTTCCGTGACAGTACATTAGAGGATGCAGCTCAAACAAATTCCATGAAAAATATGACACAGGAGACGAAAGTTCAACACTATTAAGCAATAAGAAAAATTATTTTTTCATTTTTGCTTAGTATGGTTGAATTTGATCATTGAATTTTAATTAGCTTTCCTACCTGCCTGTCAACGTATGTATCTGCATACCTCTGCGCAACCCGTTCACGCAGACAGGATACGTCAGTTTTAAATTGTACCTGTCCATCTATGATTTATTATATGTAGCATTCTTTTATTTCTAACATTCTGGATGAGTATGCTCCATTTAAGACCAGGTCTGTTCACATGTCTTACTCCTCTCCTTTGTTTAATGCAGAGCTTCGTGCTGTATAAGCAAAGAGCAGACAACATGAACATCTTTTCAGGAAAATGGGTTTAACTGTCCATTAATTTGTTTATTTTGATTACATCAAGAACTACATAGTTGCCTTGAACACTCTTCTTATATCTCCAGCATCATTAACAAAGCTAATAATATGCCTAGAGCACTATTTAGCATGGTAAACAAACTAATCCAGGCACAAAATCATAGTATCAGCCAACATGAATCTGAAGATTTGTGTTATACTTTTTTGCACCACTTTCAGAGAAAGTTGGATGTTTTATGTGGGACTATTGATGAGGAACTGACTATTTCTAATTGTGAGCAAACTCAGTCTATCCAGTCATTGACTTTCTTTACCTGGACTAATCCATCTCTAATTGCTGATGTAATACAGAAATCAAATTCCTCTTCAAGCCGACTAGACCCTGTACCTACTTTTCTCCTGAAACACTGTATCCCTGTTATTTCTGCCCCAATCTCACACCTCATCAGCATGTCTTTAATTTCTTCCACTGTTCCTATCTCACTCAAGACTGCTGCTGTTACTCCTATTATCAAAAAAAAACAACAAAAAAAAAAAAAAAAAAAAAAAAATCTGGATCCTGTACATCTTTCCAATTACCGTCCAATCTCTAACCTGCCATTTGTATATAAAATCATGGAAAAGACTGTTGCCTCTCAGCTGCAGTCATTTCTAGCTTGCAACAATCTCTTTGATATTTTTCAGTTTGGTTTTCGCACACAGCACAGTACGGAAACTGCTCTAGTAAAGGTTGTCAATGATCTATTACTTTCTGGCGATTCAGGCAGTTTATCAATTCTTTTATTACTTGACCTTCGCTCAGCTTTTGATGTTATTTGTCATAAGATATTACTCTCTCGCCTTGCAGAAGTTGGCATTTCAGGTTCTGCATTATCCTGGGTCTCCTCATATCTCACAGATATCACACAATTCCAAATCTCCCACTGTCTTGCTCAAACAGGGAGCTCCCCAGGGCTCAGTTCTCGGACCATTATTATTCAACCTCTACAGTCAGCCTCTTGGCCAAATAATTTGTCACTATGGTTTTAACTACCACTCTTATGCTGATGACATGCAGATATATAGTGCTTGTCAACCAGATCCTACCCAGTCGATGGCATCCTTATCTTCATGTTAAAGGATTGGCTACATTCAAATTTTCTTAGTCTGAACTTGAGTAAAACTGAAATTGTAATAATTGGTCCCCATCTCTAATAAAAAATAAAATTTATGTTTCTATCTTTGACCTTGACGCTATTTCTAATTTTCCATCAACTGCTGTTAGAAACTTAGGTATCATTCTAGACCCATCACTGACTTTGGATGACCACATTAGCAAACTCTCCAAAGCTGCTTTTTTCAACTACGTCGAAGTGAGCAACTTTGTCCTTTCCTCAGTAGAAAAGATGCGGAATCATTAGTGCATGCATTTATTACATCTCGCCTTGACTATTTTAACGCTCTTTTTTCTGGCTTACCAGTTCACTCCATCGTTCGTCTGCAGTACATTCACAATTCTGCTGCCAGATTATTAACTTCTGCAAAAAAATCTGCTCACATCACCCCTATTCTATTTAATCTCCACTGGCTCCCTGTATTTATTCGTGTCTAATACAAAATTCTTCTGCTCACCTTTAAGGCACTCAAAGGTATTGCTCCTTCCTATCTTTCCAACCTACTTTCTTCTTATATACCTTCTCGTGCACTCCGGTCTTCTAATTCTGAATTTCTTTGTGTACCTAGATTCCACCTATCTTCAATGGGCGGCAGGTCC
This sequence comes from Cyprinus carpio, assembly GCF_018340385.1. Lineage (NCBI taxonomy): Eukaryota > Metazoa > Chordata > Actinopteri > Cypriniformes > Cyprinidae > Cyprinus > Cyprinus carpio. The sequence goes on along the minus strand of NC_056612.1, from coordinate 29,888,304 downwards.
TTTTCTGACTTTGGAATTCACTTCCCCTGGCACTCAGAACAGTCACCTCTTTCAGTGAATTCAAATCAAAACTTAAAACTTATTTGTTTAATCAACACTATCACTAATTTACATTGTGTATTTGTCCATTTTGTTTTCTATTTCTACGTCTTTACCACATAATCTGTGTTCTATGCAACTGCATTATTTGTAACTGAATTGGGCAAATGTCCAATGAAATTGTTTCTTTGTAATCAATATTTGTTGCTTTGGTGTACCTTGTTCAGCGTCCTTGAGCTTGGGAAAGGCTCTATATAAATTAAACATATTATTATTATTATCCAATTCCCTGATTATTGATCACCGGCACCTGTCTCCACTCATCAAGAGCACAATATCCTTGCACTCCTCCCGCACCTTCTTTGTCTGGTCTCAAACATTGTATGTTTACTTACCTGACCCTTATCTATGATTTTCTACCTGCCAGTTTGCTCCAGCATTCTGCTCCCTGTACTTTCAGCTCCAGTGCTTCATCGTTTCCTTGCTCCACCATTCCCCTTGTACCCCCTGGAAAGGAAATAGGACTCAGTTACTCAGATAAGCCCAGCTAACCCTTGCTACTCCCCAAATTCTCACCTGGACTCTTTGCCCTGCTTTCTGTTATGTCAAATGTCTGTTTCTCTTATGTCTTCTATGTTCAAATAGACCTGCTTTTGTTTGCACTTACCATCAGGGTTGGGTATTGTTTGCTTTTTCTTTCGATACCGGTGCCAAATCAATATTTTTAAAACAGTACCGGTGCCAAAGCGGTGCCTGAACCGATACTTTAAAAAAAAGCCAAAAAATGGCGGATAACTCAAGAATAGCTTTTTATTGGAAAAAAGATCTTTTAACTGAACAATATATTAAAACAATATATTCGTGGTAGGTACTGTCACCAGCTCTCATACATGGTCTGACGGGTTGGGCTGAATATATAAGTAAATACAACACACAACAAGAACAAAACCTAAGACAACTACAATAATTCAACAGCTTCAAATTTCAGCAATTATTTTGCAGAAATATGACAATATTTGCCTTCTCTGGCAAAATACGACACCTCTCCAGACTTATTGCATGTCCTGCACAGGAAAAAACTCTCTCAGATGGTGTCAATGAGGCCTGCACACAGGTATGTGTTTGAAAGTGCAGACAATATGGAAAGACTGTACCGCTTCCCCCACCACCAAGCTACAGAATCTTGTCCTGATGAGTGTCACACTACGCTGCTGGAAGAAACACAGAGCTGAGGATAATCAGAAAAGTCTTTATTAATCCAACACAGGGGGTAAATCTAACATGGAAAACAGGAGGAAGACACACGTATGTTACTGGTAGACCCGACAAAAAGTAACTGAAAGGACTAGGGTTATAAAGGCAGGATAATAGGGGAAACACATGTTCAATTCAATTCAATTCAATTCAAGTTTATTTGTATAGCGCTTTTTACGATACAAATCATTGCAAAGCAACTTTACAGAAAATTAAGTTTCTACAATATTTAGTAGTAGCTTATCAGTGGTGACTGTCAGTTTATGTGTATACGGCAGAAATGTTCAGAAAAATCAATAAAAGACGTAAACAAACAGACGATTAACACTATTAACAACAATTATGCAATCAAACTTAGAGCAAAATGTGGTAGTTCTGTATGTTGTCTCTGGGTTAGCATCATCTGAGGTCCTCTGAGGGGTTGGCATCATCTCTTCTCAGGTGTTCTGGATCCAGACTGGAGCTTGTGTAAATCCTAGTAAATCCAAAACAGAGAAACAAATAGAGACATAATTAGCGTAGCTGCTGTTCCAGCCAAGTAAAATTAATTAGTTTAACCCAAGTTAAAGAATAATAATACGCATTTGATCAGATATAACTGCAGTCCAAAATTATGAGATACATTATTTGAATGCTTGGCCAAAGAGGTGCGTTTTTAATCTAGATTTAAACAGAGGAAGTGTGTCTGAACCCCGAACATTATCAGGAAGGCTATTCCAGAGTTTGGGAGCCAAATGCGAAAAAGCTCTACCTCCTTTAGTGGACTTTGCTAATCCTAGGAACTACCAAAAGTCCAGCATTTTGTGACCATACATGTGTATGGAATCAATTAATAATCAGCCTAAACAAGGACAGGAAACAGACCAAATAAGGAAAAACAGGAACTGACACACATGACAACAGGTCCAATCCTGACATTTTGCCCCCCTCCCGGAAAGTGTGTCCGCGCACCAAAGGCAAAAACAGGAGGAGGAGTGAATGGGAACTTGGGAGGAGGCTCCGGTGGAGGATGGACCCCCGGGAGGGGGCCGGCAGACAGAGACCATGGAGGGAGGAGCCAGGGAGGAGACGATGGAGGGAAGGTCAACGCCCAACCAAGGTGGAGCCGAAGGGATGAGGGAGCATGGTGGAGCTGATGGATCGATGGTTGACGGTGGAGGCAAGGGAGCTGAGGTGGAGCCGCTGGGATTATGTGGCGAGACGGAGTCCGGGCCTCGGAGGCTGGACGCGGAGGTGAGGGATACTCCAGCCATGGCGACGCTGGAGGATGGCAGTCCCGCGGGGCTCGCACCACATAGATGGTGGGCTGAGGGCGAGCAGAGGGGCTACCAGACGACAGTGGTGGAGGAGACAGGAGTGGGTGGGAGGGCGGGCATTTTGGAGGAGTGGACACTGGAGGGCACATTCTAGGAGCAGGCACTGGAGGACACTTTGAAGGAGCAGGCACTGGAGGACACTTTCTAGGAGCAGGCTCTAGCCACCAGATCCAGTCTTTATCCAGATCAGATGATCACTGCAGTCACCCGGATCCAGTACATATCCAGACCAGATGGTGGATCAGCACCTAGAAAGGACCTCTACAGCCCTGAAAGACAGCGGAGACCAGGACAACTAGATGAACCCCAGATACAGATCCCCTGTAAAGACCTTGTCTCAGACGACCACCGGGACAAGACCACAGAAACAGATGATTCTTCTGCACAATCTGACTTTGCTGCAGCCTGGAATTGAACTGCTGCTTTCGTCTGGTCAGAGGAGAAATGGCCCCCCAACTGAACCTGGTTTCTCCCAAGGTTTTTTCTCTATTCTGTCACTGATGGAGTTTTGGTTCCTTCCCGCTGTCGCCTCTGGCTTGCTTAGTTGGGGACACTTCATTTACAGCGATATTGTTGACTTGATTGCAAATTATTGCACACATACTATTTAAACTGAACTGAGCTGCATGATGACATCACTGAATTCAATGATGAACTGCCTTTAACTGTCATTTTGCATTATTGACACACTGTTTTCCTAATTAATGTTGTTCTAATAAATGAGGGGGAAGTCGTGGCCTAATGGTTAGAGAGTTTGACTCCTAACCCTAAGGTTGTAGGTTGGAGTCGTACTAAGAACAAGAGAGAAACAGACTAATATTAGCGTCGATGCCATTCTTCTAATGATGTAGCAAGTACATTGGGTGTTATGGAAAGTGTTCACGGTTCCGGTTTACCTAATTAATGCAGCCTAAAAATTCTTTAACGGATTTAGATATTAGCAGCATATTAGTGTGTTATGTGTAAGCCAGGTTAAAGAAATAGGTCTTTAATCTAGATTTAAACTGCAAGAGTGTGTCTGCCTCCCGAACAATGTTAGGTAGGTTATTCCAGAGTTTAGGAGCTAAATAGGAAAAAAGGGTCTGCCGCCCGCAGTTGACTTTGATATTCTAGGTATTATCAAATTGCCAGAGTTTTGAGAACGCAGCGGACATGGAGGACTATAATGTAACAAGAGCTCGTTCAAATACTGAGGTGCTAAAATCTATATTTTAAAATCTATATGATGTTTGATAAGGAGCCAGTGCAGTGTTGACAGGACTGGGCTAATATGGTCATACTTCCTGGTTCTAGTAAGAACTCTAGCTGCTGCATTTTGGACTAACTGGAGTTTGTTTACTAAGCGTGCAGAACAACCACCCAATAAAGCATTACAATAATCTAACCTTGAGGTTATAAACGCATGGATTAACATTTATGCATTTGACATTGAGAGCATAGGCCGTAATTGATATATTTTTGAGATGGAAAAATGCAGTTTTACAAATGATAGAAACGTGGCTTTCTAAGGAAAGATTGCTATCAAATAGCACACCTAGGTTCCTAACTGGTGACGAAAAATTGACAGAGCAGCCATCAAGTCTTAGACAGCGTTCTAGGTTATTACATGCAGAGCTTTTAGGTCCTATAATTAACACCTCTGTTTTTTCAGAATTTAGCAGTAAGAAATGACTCGTCATCCAGTTTCTTATATCAACTATGCATTCCGTTAGTTTTTCAAACTTGTATGTTTCGCCAGGCCACGAAGAAATATAGAACTGAGTATCATCAGCATTTTCAGCAGTGAAAACTAACACCATGTTTCCTGATGATATTTCCCAAGGGTAACATGTAAAGCGTGAAGAGTAACGGCCCTAGTACTGAGCCTTGAGGTACTCCATACTGCACTTGTGATCGATATGATACCTCTTCATTCACTGCTACGAATTGATGGCGGTCATATAAGTACGATTTAAAATATGCTAATGCACTTCCATTAATGCCAACAAAGTGTTCTAGTCTATGCAAAAGAATGGTGTGGTCAATAGTGTCGAACGCAGCACTAAGATCCAATAGCACTAATAGAGAGATACAACCACGATCAGATGATAAGAGCAGGTCATTTGTAACTCTAAGGAGAGCAGTCTCAGTACTATGATACGGTCTAAATCCAGACTGGAAATCCTCACAGATACCATTTTTCTCTAAGAAGGAATATAATTGTGAGGATAGTACCTATTCTAGTATCTTGGACAGAGAAGGGAGATTCGAGATTGGTCTATAATTAACTAGTTCTTTGGGGTTCTTTGAGAATCCACTAATGATCCAACAGAAACCCAGGATGGACGAATGTCAAGGGAAACCTCGGGAATCAGAGCACACAGAGTGAGCAGGAAAACTATACTGCGGCTATGAGCACTGGAGCCTGACAAAACAAGACACGACACGACACGACAGGTGAGCGAGACCAACAGGACAGTCGGAGCTATCGGGAACAACCACAACAGTCTGACAAAAGACAGAGAAACACAGGGAACTATAAAGGGGAGAAATTAGAGATAACAAGGAGCAGGTGGGAAAACAAGATAAGTTAATGAGCGGAGAAATAAAGAGGGCGGGGAAACAATTACACATACAACGCACACATGGCGAGCTGTCAAACAAGTCACACACACAACTCTCAAAACCCAAACCAAAAAACAGGTGATTAGACCAGAGATCCGACAATTTGTATGTGCTTGTATGCATGCCTGATAACGTCGGGGCATGCTCCTACTGAGACAACAGATGGAGTTCTGGGGTATTTCCTCCCAGATCTGGACCAGACTGAGCTCCTGGACAGTCTGAGGTGCAACCTGGTGGCGTAGGATGGACCAAAACATAATGTCCCAGAGATTTTCTGTTGGCTTTAGGTCATGCTGAATGACGTTACAGGCGGCATAATATTCTCCATGGCTTCTCCAGACCCTTTCACGTCTGTCACATGTGCTCAGGGTTAACCTGCTCTCATCTGTGAAAAGCACAGGGCACCAGTGGCAGACCTGCCAATTCTGGTGTTCAATGGCAAATGCCAGTCGAGCTCCACAGTGCCGGGTACTGAACACAGGGCCCACTATAGGACGTCGGGGCCCTCAGGCCACCCTCATGAAATCTGTTTCTGATTATTTGGTCAGAGACATTCACACCAGTGGCCTGCTGGAGGTCAATTTGCTGGGCTCTGGTAGTGCTCATCCTGTTCCTCCTTGCACAAAGAAGCAGATACAGGTTCTGCTGATGTGGTTAAGGATCTTCTATGGCCCTGTCCAGCTCTCCAAGAGTAACTGCTTGTCTCCTGGAATCTCCTCCATGCTCTTGAGACTGTGCTGGGAGACACAGCAAACCTTCTGCCAATGGCACGTATTGATGTGCCATCCTGGAGGAGTTAGATTTCCTGTGCAACCTCTGTAGGGTCCAGGTATTGCCTCATGCTTCCAGTAGTGACACTGGGCCTAGCCAAATGCAAAACTAGTGAAAAACAGTCAGAAAAGATGAGTAAGGGGAAAAAATGTCAGTGGCCCTCCACCTGTAAAACCATTCCTGTTTTGGAGGTCTTCTCAATGTTGCCCATCTAGTGCATCTGTTGTTCATTTCATTAGGGTTAATTTTACCCTAACCCTAACCCAACAAAGCAGCTGAAACTGATTAACAACCCCCTCTGCAACTTAACTGACCAGATCAATATCCCAGGAGTTTAATTGACTTGATGCTATACTCTGATTAAAAAGTGTTCCTTTAATTTTTTGAGCAGTGTATATCTTCCAGAAGAAATAGTTCAGAAAAATTATTCTTAAGATATTTTCCAAACCATTGTAAGCAGCATCTCTTTCAGTAGAAGACGATCAGATGACAGTCTGACTGATGATTATACAATAAGACACTCATGACATGTTTCTCTGTGACTCTCCTGTTTACTGCAGGATCTGCTCAAGTCCACTATGATCCTGTTCTTCTAGATCTGTGTTACCTGCAGGAACTGGATGTGATCCTGTGTGTGTGAAAGCTGCTCCAGCTCAGCGTCTCTCCTCCTCAGATCATTGATCTCCTGCTCCAGTCGCTCCAGAGCAGGTTCTTTCAATGGATAAGCGGATGAGCTCAGTAAAGATCCTCTCACTGTCCTCCACTGCTGTCTGTGCAGAGCGCTGTTAGGACACACAGTGATTCAGCTTCAGTGAGTCTGAACTGAGACAGAGACAAACTTCTCTTCTTCTCCAGACTCACCTTATGAGACTCCAAAGTCTCTCTCAGCTGCTGAAGATCTTTCTCTCTCTGCTGGATTCTCTGCTGGAACGTCTTCTGCATCTCCTTCAGCTGCTTCTGCAGGACAAACGGATGATAGTGAATGTCACAGAAAATTACTGGCACTAAATCATCAATGAATCCGGTAAAAGTGGAGTTAATAAACCAATGGCTGTAGGTTCAAACTCCAGAATTGATGATCAGTTACAATCATCAAACATGAATTATGATGAATATTAAGGCCTGTTTCACTGCAGGCGTAAGTATCATGAAAGTGAAACAGACACAGACGTAGAGCTTCACACTGACAGTGTTTCTGTGTAATTAACCTGCAGCTCTACACAGAAAATAAACAAACTATTGCAGCAACATTATGGGTGCCCTCAAAGGGCCATTTGCTGTGGTGGAATGAGTACTGAAAAAAATATACTCAAGTAAAAGTACCATTACCTTCCAAAAAATGTAGTGTGAGTAGAGTAAAAGTACTTGTCCAAAAAACTACTTGAGTAAGAGTAAAAGAGTAGACTCAAAGTACTCATGAGTACTGAGTAGTGAGTACTGAGCTGTGGATTCTACTCCCTTATAATAAATGCTGTACACTGCAATTTAAACATTTAAAAAACATTGTACATTCTGTAATTCACATTATCTTGTTGTCAGAAAGAATGAAGAATATTTAATCATCCAGCAGTTTTAATTTTAACTGTCAACTCTTTAAAAATACAACAAAACAGCACGGAAACAGTATTGAGTTGAAGAAAAGTTTAAAATTATTCTCAGTACAATCATCCATTTAAATCATAAAGTTTGAAAAAATAGATTTAAAATCATGTGTTAGGTCACTGAGACAGCATGCTGTTGCACAAAAAAAAAGATTAAAATATTCATTAGAACAGTGCAAAGAATACAAAAATCATTAGAAACTCATATGAGAGTTCAGCATCACACACCGTGAAATGGGTTAAAATGAGAGATTAAAAAGAGCCAATTTCTCACCAAAATGGTGCCAGTTTTAACGTTTTGTAATAATGAAATAAAAAAAATTACTCATGTTACAATTTTAACATGAACGCACATTGTTCTAGAAGGATGGCATCATGCCCTAACTTTTACACATTTACTTAAATTGTTATGCTGATAATACAATTTGTAAGGAGAAAAAATGCATTAAATAGGGAAGTATTTCTAGGGAAACTTTTTCAAAAGAAAACACACACACAAGCAAACGTGTCTCTTTGCTGAGCCCCGGCGGGCTCAGTGAATCAGCAGCATCCACAACTAAATGGAACAAAAAATGTGTTACACTTGAAAATTGTTTATGTGCAAGTGCACTTGCTAAATGAAGGCGGATTGTAGAAAATCGATCAAACAAAAACTTTAAAAGGTTGAGCTGCAGTTTTATTACATCACATGCTGACACAGATGAAATATATTAACACCACGGGGCATCAATAAGGTGCATATTGGTCCTCAATTTCAGTATATTGCACTATGTAAAACTTAATTGTGGAGTTAGACCGTTAAACAGTTGTTGTTTTTTTTCATGATTTTCGTGTTTAGGATTTTTTTGGGCAGGGATAAATCATGCCCCGATGATGCAATCGAGGCACCGAGCATGGCTCCTCCCCTAAAACTATAAGAGGTGTGTTCGAGTTGAAGCTGCGCTGTGCAGACCAATCAGTGTGTCATCAAAGTACAGTAAGAGCTATAGAGAGCAGACACTCCTTATGCTTTTGAATTGCTCTTGCGATACTTTGATGTCAAACACTGATCATTCTGCACAGCGCTGCTTCAAGTCGAACACACCTAATAAGTAGAGAGCATGCCTAGTTTCATGTTTCATGCCTAGTCAAGTCTGTTCATACCTCGTCAAGTCTTTGTTTATTGTTTGGATTTTGGATTGCACCTTGTCAAAAACTGTACTTGGGTTCTCACTATGCTCACCTTCAGTGGACTGATCATTACAGTTTTCCTTTTATAATAAAAGACATAAGGAAATAGTGAAAGCCACTAAATAATCATAATGTCTGCATATATATATATATATATATATGAACAGGATCCTGCTTTACAGACTCATAGACACAGCTTACTTACGTCACTCAAACACAGAACCAGGAAACAAGAAACACGTGTGTTCAGGGAAAGAGAAACTGAAGTGTAGTTGAGCTTATGTGTGTTTGAGTCTCTGTAATACAGCAGTAAAATGGCAGAAGCCAGAGTTTTTCAGGATGAGTTCATGTGTCCAAAGTGTCCGGATCTCCTGAAGGATCCGGTGACCATTCCCTGTGGACACAGTTACTGTAAGAGCTGTATTACAGACTGCTGGGATCAGGAGGATCAGACGAGAGTCTACAGCTGTCCTCAGTGCAGACAGACTTTCAGTCCAAGACCTGCTTTAGCTAGAAACACCATGCTGGCTGAAGTGGTGGAGAAACTGAAGAAGAGAAAACGTCCTGCTGACTGTGACGCTGGAGCTGGAGATGTGCAGTGTGACGTTTGTACTGGAAAAAAATACAAAGCGTTCAAGTCCTGTCTGGTGTGTCTGAACTCTTACTGCCAGAATCATCTCGAACAACATGAGAGCTGGTTTAAAGGAAAGAGACACAGTTTGACTGATGCCACTGGACGACTGCAGGAGATGATCTGCCAGAAACATGAGAAGCTCCTTGAGGTTTTCTGCCGCACTGACCAAAAATGTATATGTATGCTGTGTACGATAGATGGACATAAAAACCACGACACTGTATCTGCTGCAGCACAGAGGACAGAGAAACAGGTATTTAAAACTAGCGATCAAGTTAATACTCTGTGTAGTGATCCAGTAGTCCACATGAGTCAAACTCAAGGCCCCACATCATTTTATGTGGCCTGCAGGGGCATCTGATTGTCTTAAAATAAAAATCTATGCTGTTTTATATCATAAATTATGAAAGTGCTTATCATTTATATTTAGTCATTTAGCAGACACTTTTATACTGTACTCAGAATTCGTTCTCTGCATTTAACCCATGCATTTAACCCACCCGGAGCAGTGGGCAGCCATTTATGCTGCGGCGCCTGGGGAGCAGTTGGGGGTTCAGTGACTTACTCAAGGGCACCTAAGTCGTGGTATTGCCGGGCCGAGATTTGAACCCACAACCTTAGGGTTAGGAGTCAAACTCTCTAACCATTAGGCCACGACTTCCCCAGGTGCATGTGAATAGGTGCATGTATGCCAAAACTGCATATCATATGCACACCAAGACATTACATAGAGTGCTTGAAGTTGGCCGGCACTTTTTAGTTTGTACTTGCACTTCTGACATGTTGCCAATACTTACAGTCAAAGCGTCAGTGTCTTGAGTGATTAGAAATGACACTAAATAAACCACACTACCCAGGAGGGGGCACCATGAATTACCTCTCATCTTGGACTACCAGGGGTTTTCCAAGTCGGGGCCACGAGAGCATGTCAGGTGGCATGTTTTCTTTGCATTAGCGCTGTTTTGATCTTACTGTGCAAATGCATTTGCTTACTGGAATGTGTGCAGAGTAGTAAAATAATAATTAATTATTTATTTGAATCAGTAAATTTTGCCGAAAACAATACAATACTTTTAAAAACAAAAGATCCATATTTTTGAGATCAGATAAATCAGAGATCAACCGGTAAACACCTGGAAAGTCCAAGGATCCAGTAAGCGAATGCATTCAAACAGTAAGATCATAACACTGTTAATGCAGAGAAAACATGGCCAATTTCATTGCGAATTTTGAAAATAAAAAAAGTTATTTTTTAGTACTTTAGTTTGTATTTAATTACTTATTTATTTTATTTATTTTTGGGTGTGGGAGTGGGTACCACCACTTCTTTTTTCCACTTCCAGTACTGATTGCTTATCATATGCACACCAAAACTGCATATGTACACCAAATACATGCGTATTATATGCATGTATTATATGCACGCCAAATAGAAACAGAAAATCATGCTATTGATACGCTTTTTCATAAGACCGGACTCATTTGTTTTGTTTTTTTTGTTTTTTAAGGCATATCTGTCACACTTCTTAGCTGCTCACATTTTTTTTTTAACCATAGTTCTGCCCCTCTCAAATGTAACAAAATACATTTTTAACTTAATGTAATGAATTGTGATTGATGATATTTGTCTTTATTTACTTTGATTTACAGAATAATGTAAATAATGTAAATAATATTATAATTTCTTAACCTGATAAATTAAAAGGTTTTAAGTCCAAATAACACAGAGCAATAACATATATTTTTACATCTATGCAAATGCATATACAATATTTGTAACTAAAATAAAGAGACAGTTATTTAACAATATGTTAAAGAGTAGTAAAATTTCTACTGTCTTAGTTACAACCGGCCCTTTGAGGGCAGCCATAATGTTGAAGTGGACCTCAGTGAAAATTAGTGAAACAGGCCTTAATATTCATCATAATTCATGTTCGATCATTGTAAACGATCATCAGTTCTGGAGTTTGAACCTACAGCCATTAGTTATCAGCTCCACTTTTATCGGATTCATTGTTGAATTAGTATCAGTAATTTTCTGAGACATTTACTATCATCTGTTTGTCCTGCAGAAGCAGCTGAATGAGACGCAGAAGATGTTCCAGCAGAGAATCCAGCAGAGAGAGAAAGATCTTCAGCAGCTGAGAGAGACTGTGGAGTCTCAGAAGGTGAGTCTGGAGAAGAAGAGAAGTTTGTCTCCGTCTCAGTTCAGACTCACTGAAGCTGAATCACTGTGTGTCCTAACAGCGCTCTGCACAGACAACACTGGAGGACAGTGAGAGGATCTTTACTGAGCTCATCCGCTCATCCATTGAGAGATGCTGCTCTGAGCTGATACGACTGATCAGAGATCAGGAAAAGACTGCAGTGAGTCGAGCTGAAGAACGACTGGAGCGACTGGAGCAGGAGGTCAATGATCTGAGGAGGAGAGACGCTGAGCTGGAGCAGCTTTCACACACACAGGATCACATCCAGTTCCTGCAGGTAACACAGATCTACAAGAACAGGATCATAGTGGACTTGAGCAGATCCTGCTGTGACAGAGACTCACAGAGAAACATTTCACTAGTGTCTTATTATATAATCATCAGTCAGACTCTCAGCTGATCATCTTCTTCTGAAAGAAGAAATTACAAATGGCTTTCAGCTCTGGAAATATCTTAGGAATTATTGCTTTGAGCTCTTTCTACTGGAAGATATATTCAGCTGTCAAACACCACTAGCACCACCAACAGTTCAAAACTTTACTAGCATTTCAACGATAGTACTGATTCTGAGTAATGTTCACCAAAATTGTATCAGGTGATCCTCAAACCTAAAAATACATTTTTTTATTGGCCTGAATTTGACCATAAAGACCCCAAACATGATGTCAGGCTGTATATAAGCAATGCTTCAGTGTACTGAAACCAAACCAAACCTGATCATGTCTTAAACGTCCTTGTGAAGTTTCAGTGTCTCTAAGAACTCTAAAGTTATAAATAATAGTCAGTCTAATTGTAGCCTTTGAGCTGCTTTTCCCGAGCAAATCTACTCAACCCTACAATGAGACTCCATTGATGTGCTTGAGTTGTTAGATGGACACTTATGTTCTTAGCAGATGTTTTATCATCCAAACTATTTCCTAGAAAGTTCACATATAGTGTAAGTGACAAATACTAGAATATGTAGCTCTAATGTGATTTAATGAATATGAGAAGAATGCAGCTGATGCTGTGATAGTGCTGGATTGAGTTACTAAAGGATTCAAGGATTCAAAGCATTTATTGTCATATACCCAGTGAGGAAACAAGTTTCCCTGAGCAATGAAATTCTTACTTTGCTGTCCACAATGAATGCCAAGAGATTGCAAAACTATACACACACATACACAAACTATACACTATACAAACTATACATACAGTCATGGCCAAAAATATCGGCCCCCTTGGTAAATATTATCAAAGAAGGCTGTGAAAATTAATCTGCATTGTTAATCCTTTTGATCTTTTATTTAAAAAATTCACAAAAATGTGTCCTTTCATTGGATAATAAGAATTTAAAATGGAGAGGAAATATCATTATGAAATGAATGTTTTTCTCAAATACTCGTTGGCCACAATTATTGGCACCCCTAGAAATTCTTATGAGTAAAATATCTCTGAAGTATATTCCTATTCATATTCACAATTTTGAGCACTCCAGCATGATTATAAACATGAAATCATCCAGCTCTTGCTTCCTGTTTCACAGAAATATAAAGAGGAGGGAAAACAAAGCCCAAATTCCCTTAATCATCCATCACAATGAGAAAAACCAAAGAATATATTTCTGATGTGCAGCAAAAGATAATTGAGCTTCACAAATTGGTGAACTGGCTTTAAGAAAAGAGCTAGAGCAGTGAAAATCCCCATTTCCACCATCAGGGCAATAATTAAGAATTTCCAACCAACAGAAAATGTTACAAAACTGCCTGGAAGAGGACGTGTGTCTATATCGTCCTAATGTGCGATGAGAAGGAGAGTTTGAGTGGCTAAAGCCTCTCCAAGGACCACAGCTGGAGAACTGCAGAAAATAGTTGAGTCTCTGGTTCAGAAAACCTTTAAGAAAATTGTCAAACAGCACCTACATCAACACATGTTGTTTGGGAGGGTTACAAGAAAAATTCTCCTAGCTCATTCAAAAACAAACTAAAGCAAACTAAAGGGTTTGGTGAACACAGAGAAAAAAAGTACCCCATGTGTACAATGAAATATACTGCTGTATTTTTGATTTTGTGGGCCTATATTTCTGCTGGAGGTCCTGGACATCTTGTTTAGATACATGGCATCTTTGATTCTATCAAATACCAACAGATAAAAAATCAGTAAGTGACTGACTCTGTTAGAAATCTTATAATGGGCCATGTTTGAATCTTCTAACCGTACAATAATCCAAACACAAACCTCAAAAACAACACAGAAATGGGTCACTGAGCTCAAAACCAAGCTTCTGCTATAGCCATTCCAGTCCTCTGACCTGAACCCTACGGAAAATGAGAGGAGTGAACTGAAGAGGAGAAGCACCAACATGGAGCTGGGAATCTAAAGGGTCTGGAGTGATCCTGGATGAAGATCTCTTGTCAGGTGTTCTCTAACCTCATCAGGCATTATAGGAGAAAATTTAGACCTGGTTAAACTGGCAAATGGAGGTTTCAGAAAGTATTGAATAAAAGGGGGGCATTAATTGTGGCCAATGTATATTAGAGAAAAACATTTATTTTATAATGATATTTCCCCCCATTTAAAATTCTTATTATCCAATAGCGGGTTAGATTTTTGTGATTTTTTTTTTTAATAAAAGATCAAAAGGATTAACAATGCAGATTAATTTTCACAGCCTTCTTTGATCGTATTTACCAAGGGGGGGCGATATTTTTGGCCACGACTGTACATACAATGTAAGAAACGTAATAAAAACTATGCTGCAGACCAGTCAAGTCATCAAAAGGAGCACAAATCTGATGTTCCTGCAGGTTATTGAGTGAAGTGTGAAGCTGATGAGTTTGATTTCTGTTTTCTGTAGAGTTTCCAGTCTCTCTCAGCACCTCTTGAATCTACAGACGTAAATGATGATCCCTTCAGTTCTCTCTTCTCTTCTGATGATCTGAGAGAATCTGTCCATCAGCTGAGAGACAAACTGGAGGATTTCTTGAAAGAGGAGCTCAAGAAGATCTCAGACAGAGGTAAAGTCCTGGAGATTCATCTGCTCTCAGAAACCAGTCCATCATCATCTCATATCATGGAGAACATCATATTAGAAATGTATTAGGAATGGATGCAGGATCATGAGAATCACACTGTTCATGTCTGTTGATTTCCACAGGAACACTCACCAACATTGTTCCCAGAACCAGGAACGACTTCCTACGATGTAAGTCAGTAAGAAAACCAGCAGAAAAACTCACTGTGTTCATGTTCTTACTGTAGAAGATGACAGAACAGTTTTATAACTGATGATGTAAATGATGATTTGCAGAGATATTTGGTCATCTGTACTGAGACACTGATGATACACTGAACATGAAGAGTTCAGCTACATGAAAAGATCAAAGAGATTCATAATTCCTGATTCTGATGTGTTTTATCTCCATCAGATTCCCATCAGCTCACTCTGGATCTGAACACAGCACATAAATACCTCCGTATGTCTGAGAACAACAGAGTGATTGCTGCTGCTGCCACAGGCCAGTCTTATCCTGATCATCCAGACAGATTTGATGTGTATCATCAGGTGTTGTGTAGAGAGAGTGTGTGTGGACGCTGTTACTGGGAGCTGGAGTGGAGTGGATATAATGGTGTGTATATATCAGTGTCATATAAGAGCATCAGCAGGAAGGGATGGGGTAATGAGTGTTTGTTCGGATCTAATGATCAGTCCTGGAGTTTGATCTGCTTTCCCTCCAGTTACTCATTCAGACACAATAACATAGAGACTGATCTCCCTGTAGAGTCCATCAGCAGTAGAATAGGAGTGTATGTAGATCACAGTGCAGGAATTCTGTCCTTCTACAGCGTCTCTGACACAATGAGCCTCATCCACACAGTCCAGACCACATTCACTCAGCCGCTCTATCCTGGGTTTAATGTTGTTAAGAGAGTATCATCAGTGAAACTGTGTTGATGAATCAGAATAGACTGATGAGAGATTCTACCCATAATGCTTTGAGCTGCATGATAAATCAGTAACAGTGAGATGTTATAGAGTCTCTTCTTTTCTCCTCATTACATTAATACTGCAGCTGAACTTCTGTCACTGAAATAACATGTCAGAATAAATGTGTAACAAATCCTTATATAGACAGTAAGATCAGTGTGTGTTTATGTGAGAGAGAGTCCTGCTGAGTGAACATGTGTTTCTGTGCTTTTTGCACAGATACTATTTAAACTGAACTGAGCTGTATGATGACATCACTGAATTCAATGATGAACTGCTTTAACAGTCATTTTGCATTATTGACACACTGTTTTCCTAATTAACGTTGTTCAGTTGCTTTGACACAATCTGTTTTGTTTATGTGTGTTTTTGCCCCTGTGACCCAGTTTCTGTCTCCCGTGGTTTGTTAATTTAATTCCAGGGGTGTCTAGTTTCTTTCCCATGTGTTCCATGTCCCCATTAATTAAGTGATTCCATGCACCTGTCTACTCCTCGTTATCCTGTCTTTATAAGCCTTGTCCGTTCAGTTCAGTTTTGTTGGGTCTACCAGCCAAAATGTCAGAACAATAAACTTCCTCCTGTGTTCCATGTTGGATTCACCCCATCACATTAATTAACAAAAAATCTCTAAATTATCCACAACCAACAAACAACTCCAGCACAGTAGTGTGACACTCTGTTTGTGTTGATTTAGTTTTTAAGTTTTGTAACGCCGTGTCTCCGAGTCTGACCTCGAGTGCCCGTTCAACTTCAACCAGCCCACAACTCCGCATCGTCAGCCAACGCCCAACCACGTGCTTCCCAAGACGTCACTTCAAGGACTACTGAACTTCCAGCCAATCAGCAACCTTGGGAAACCCCCTTTTCAGTAACAACAAAGGGAACCCCCTTTACACAGGCAACGCAAGTAACTTACCTCCAGACTCTGAGCTGAACTGGTGTATCTAATATAATTTTAACCTCATTGAGGAACTCAATTCGAGGGTTAATCAAGTGATGATGGTTGTTCATGTCTATGCAATTTCACGTATTGCTGTAAACATGGGATTTCACATTTTCATCCTCTTAAACTTCTTTCCTAAAAAAAAAAAAAAAATTCTTTCCTAACTTTCCATCTTCCTGCAACTTGTGTGAATGTGTGAGTGCATGTGCTTATGTGTTCGATTAGTTTATATGTCTTAGATTTATCTAATAAAGCCTTACTCATATTGAAAAGAGAAGTATCTTGTGTTTTGTGCTAACAAGTTAATGTCTTAAACTGCCGATCTTGTTACTGTGCTAATTAAACATTTTTTTGCTTAGGCCTGACACGATAACAAATTTTGCTGGACGATAAATTGTCTAAGAAATTATTGCGATAAATGATAACATTGTCGTTCTAAGACCAGTTTCAACTAATGTAATAATAATGGCATAATAATGCAGGTACACCTTTTCAAAGATCAATAAACTTTTATTTCTAAAGAATATTTAACACTGAAAATGGAAAACATTTTAAATATCCACAATAAATTAACAAAACAACCAAAAAACAATAAAATCAATGGACTGTCAGTCTCTGTTAAAAAAAAATGCACTTGATAAGCTTTGTTCAAATAAAGCAAAAGTGAATTGCCGTCTATGTTCACCAAGGACGAGAGATTTTATGGCAGATTCCGAGCAAGAAATACCAACATGTTGACTTTGTGTGGCTTAAAATTAATTAAATTTGTGTGTTTGTATATTATGTGTAGTTATGGATGCTCATATTGACTGTTTAACCGTTAACCGAAAGTAAACATTTTGACTAATTACGGGGCCGTTCACATATCGCGTCTTTTGGGCACTCAAGTTCGTTATTTCAAATGTAGACGCGCGGTATGCGCGCTCATAATGGAAGCGACGCGCTTGTTTTTCCAGGCGTGTCCGCACCGCATCTAGTTCAAAACATCTAAACTTTTCAGAATGACGCAAGAGCACCAGAACCAACTCAATCAGCTTCCTTCGGTGTGAAATTCCCCGTTGTTTTTGAAAAATGGGGTGCACCCAAACACTGCAGAGTTTTTTACTTTTCTTCGTAAAGAAATCTTGTAGCAGCAAGGGTTTTTCGGCGGTGGAAATCCATTGCTGAAATTTCGTTGTTGTAACGGATATCGCAGCTGATGGATGCTTAGCAACGACAGACGCCTCAGGAGCGCAACTGCCCGAGCGCTTTGGAAAGGAGGAGAAAGCGATGCACCTAGCGTTTTCCACACGTTTTAGGCGCGACATGTGAACAGCCCCTAATACTACCAGTTAAACTTTTTTTTTTTTTTTGCTGCATGGTAATTATATATATATATATATATATATATATATATATATATATATATATATATATATATTATATATATATATATATATACACACACACACATTAATTCACTGGGCGCGTTGACGCGCAACCACATGCCTACAGACATATTTAGCTGAGCAAGCCAATTGAAACGAGCGAAAAGTAGGCTACTACGTGGGACCATTTCGACAGAAAGGGCAACGAAGTTACTTGCAAAAAATGCTACGCGGTATTAAAATAAAGCAGTAGTGTACAATGCAATATCACTTGGACGCAAACATCCACAAGCAGATGAAAGGTGCTTCCCAAAGCTGGCCACTCTAGCGAGACGTTATCTCTTTATTCCCGGGACATCTATGCCATCGGAGAGGGTGTTTTCTGCCACGGACTGTCCACAGGCTGCGCTCCAGACTAACCCCACATCATGACATGTTACATTTTTTAAATAAAAAATTAAAAAAGAAATTATTGTGGCCGGAAAAATGATCGAGCTATTATGGTGCGATTAATTGATTTATCGACTATCACGACAGGCCTATTTTCACTATACTTTGGATATTAATATCCATTGCAGAGTTGATGTTATATGGCTCGTTCAATGAATCGCTGGCCGTCTCAGTGATCACCCGTAAAACAGTAACTCTGTTCAAACTCCCTTTAAAATCTTAAACGATTGCCTTTCAGCTAAATTGACCTGTTTCTCTTACATCTGATTGTCTTCTACTGAAAGAGATGCCGCTTACAATGGTTTTGAAAATGTCTTAAGAATAATTTTTCTGAATTATTTCTTCTGAAAGATATACACTACTCAAAAAATTAAAGGAACACTTTTTAATCAGGGAATAGCATCAAGTAAATTAAACTCCTATGATATTGATCTGGTCAGTTAAGTAGCAAAGGGGGTTGTTAACCAGTTTCAGCTGCTTTGGTGGGTTAGAGTTAGGGTAAAATTAACCCTAATTGAATGAACAACAGATGCACTAGATGGGCAACATTGAGAAGACCTCCAAAACAGGAATGGTTTTACAGGTGGAGGGCCACTGACATTTTTTCCCCTTACTCATCTTTTCTGACTGTTTTTCACTAGTTTTGCATTTGGCTAGGGTCAGTGTCACTACTGGTAGCATGAGGTGATACCTGGACCCTACAGAGGTTGCACAGGAAATCTAACTCCTCCAGGATGGCACATCAATATATGCCATTGGCAGAAGGTTTGCTGTGTCTCCCAGCACAGTCTCAAGAGCATGGAGGAGATTCCAGGAGACAAGCAGTTACTCTAGGAGAGCTGGACAGGGCCATTGAAGGTCCTTAACCCATCAGCAGAACCTGTATCTGCTTCTTTGTGCAAGGAGGAACAGGATGAGCACTACCAGAGCCCAGCAAATTGACCTCCAGCAGGCCACTGGTGTGAATGTCTCTGATCAAACAATCAGAAACAGACTTCCCGACGTCCTCTAGTGGGCCCTGTGTTCACTACCTGGCACTGTGGAGCTCGACTGGCATTTGCCATTGAACACCAGAATTGGCAGGTCTGCCACTGGTGCCCTGTACTTTTCACAGTTGAGAGCAGGTTAACCCTGAGCACATGTGACAGACGTGAAAGGCTCTGGAGAAGCCATGGAGAACATTATGCCGCCTGTAACGTCATTCAGCATGACCGGTTTGGTGGTGGGTCAGTGATGGTCTGGGGAGGCATATCCATGGAGGGATGTACAGACCACTACAGGCTAGACAATGGTACCCTGACTGCCATTTGGTATCGGGATGAAATCCTTGGACCCATTGTCAGACCCTAAACTGGTGCATGAAGGAATGACGTCATCCTGGAGGATGAAGAAATTGATACCATTGAATGGCCCCCATGCTCTCCTGATCTAAATCCAATAGAAAATCTCTGGGACATTATGTTTTGGTCCATCCTACGCCAACAGGTTGCACCTCAGACTGTCCAGGAGCTCAGTCTGATCCAGATCTAGGAGGAAATACCCCAGGACTCCATCTGTTGTCTCATTAGGAGCATGCCCCGATGGTATCAGGCATCCATACAAGCACATACAAATTGTCGGATCTCTGGTCTACTCACCTGTTCTTTGGTTTGGGTTTTGAGTGTTGTGTGTGGCTTGTTTGACAGCTCGCCATGTGTGCATTGCCTGTGTAATTGTTTCCCCGCCCTCCTTGTTTCTCTGCTCGTTAACTTATCTTGTTTTCCCACCTGGTCCTCTTTATCTCTAATTTCTCCCCTTTATAGTTCCCTGTGTTTCTCTGTCTTTTGTCAGACTGTTGTGGTTGTTCCCGATAGCTCCGACAATCCTGTTCGTGTCGTGTCGTGTCGTGTCGTGTCGTGTCGTGTCGTGTCGTGTCAGGCTCCAGTGCTCATAGCCGCAGTATAGTTTTCCTGCTCACTCTGTGCGCTCTGATTCCAAGGGTTTACCTTGACATTCGTCCATCCTGGGTTTCTTTTGGATCATTAGTGGATTCTCAAAGAACCCCAAAGAACTAGTTAATTATAGACCAATCTCGAATCTCCCTTTTCTGTCCAAGATACTAGAAAAGGTAGTATACTCACAATTATATTCCTTCTTAGAGAAAAATTGTATCTGTGAGGATTTCCAGTCTGGATTTAGACTGTATCATAGTACTAAGACTGCTCTCCTTAGAGTTACAAATGTCCTGCTCTTATCATCTGATCGTGGTTGTATCTCTCTATTAGTGCTATTGGATCTTAGTGCTGCTGCTATTGACCACACCATTCTTTTGCATAGGCTAGAACACTTTGTTGACATTAATGGAAGTGCATTAGCATGGTTTAAATCGTACTTATATGACCGCCATCAATTCGCAGCAGTGAATGAAGAGGTATCATATCGATCACAAGTGCAGTATGGAGTACCTCAAGGCTTAGTACTAGGGCCGTTACTCTTCACGCTTTACATGTTACACTTGGGAAATATCATCAGGAAACCAAGGTGTTAGCTTTCACTGTTATGCTGATGATACTCAGCTCTATATTTCTTCGCGGCCCGGCGAAACATACCAATTTGAAAAACTAACGGAATGCATAGTCGATATAAAAAAAAAACTGGATGACGAGTAATTTCTTCCTGCTAAATTCTGAAAAAACAGAGGTATTAATTATAGGACCTTAAAGCTCTGCATGTAATAACCTAAAACGCTGTCTAAGACTTGATGGCTGCTCTGTCAATTCTTCGTCATCAGTTAGGAACCTAGGTGTGCTATTTGATAGCAATCTTTCCTTAGAAAGCCACGTTTCTAGCATTTATAAAACTGCATTTTTCCACCTCAAAAAAATATCTATATTACGGCCTATGCTCTCAATGTCAAATGCAGAAATGTTAATCCATGCCATTTATGACCTCAAGGTTAGACTATTGTAATACTCTATTGGGTGGTTGTTCTGCACGCTTAGTAAACAAACTCCAGTTAGTCCAAAATGCAGCAGCTAGAGTTCTTACTAGAACCAGGAAGTATGCTCATATTAGCCCGGTCCTGTCAACACTGCACTGGCTCCATATCAAACATCGTATAGATTTTAAAATCGTATAAAGCCCTGAATGGTTTAGCACCTCAGTATTTGAACGAGCTCTTGTTACATTATAGTCCTCCACGTCCGCTGCGTTCTCAAAACTAAATTTGATAATACCTAGAATATTAAGATCAACTGCGACAGTTAAAGGCATTTGAGTTATTAAAATGACAGTTAAAGGCAGTTCATCATTGAATTCAGTGATGTCATCATCCAGCTCAGTTTTGTTTAACCTGTTAGCCTGCATCCAGACATGGGCATCCTCAGATCCCCTTGTTTGCACGTGTCAATATTTACGAATAGATTAAATGAAACGGGACCATATAATCTTGACAAACTATGTATCATTATAAAGATCTAAGCCTCAAGCATCGACGACAGATCATTGTTTTTCAATGGAAAGCTTATAAAGAATGTATTTGCTTAATTTTGTAAGCAGTACACATCAAAACATGAAGAATAAAAACGCAGTACATACCAGATTCGTCGTAATAACGAGTCATAAACACATCCACAGCTGTAAATTCCGGTTTAGTTAGAAAGGTAAGGGTCCACTGAACGACATCTCATGTTTGTGTCCGTTATGTGTGAAAGATAGGCGCAAGATTGTTTATTTGAATTCTGGCGCTCTCTCGTGACGGCTCGTGACGCGCGCTGTGACGCACCTGTCATCTGATGGAGGCGGAACTTAGCGATCGCCTTTTTTTATTTTTCAACATTTTTTATATATGTGTGGGTGTGTTTTATGTTGAATGTGCCTGTATCTGCATGATTACCATCTGTTTGAGCGCAAATCAGCTCGCTTTTACTGTGTAATCACAGCTATCAATGTGAACACCGTCTATATGAATAGAGTGGGATTTATTGACTTTATGGCGCATTTATATTATTACCATCTCTATAACTGGCCATCAGCACATCAGCACGTATTTTCATTGTAATTCATTGTAAATGCTGCATTTCTTTAATTGGCATACAAACTTAAATATATTTTTTCTTATTTTTCTTATTCAAATTATTCTTATTGTATTTTTCTAGTGCTCAAATAAATCACTTATTTGATGTCTAAGTTTCTTGTCTAGTGTTTTATAATTGAAAAAAAATGCAATGGTGTGTTTCATGACTAAAATAATTTGTAGAACTCTTCATTTCAGTTAAGGGTAAAGCTGCTTTGCAACAATTAGTATCGTGAAAAGCACTATACAAATAAACTTGAATTGAATTTAATATAATGAGGAAGAGGAACCTGCTTTACAGACTCACAGACACAACTGATTTACACAAGTCACTCAAACACAGAAACAGGAAACAGGAAACACGTGAGTACAGGAAAAGAGAAACTGAAGTGTGGCTGAGCTGCTGTGTGTTGTGTCTCTAAAATCAAGCAGTAAAATGGCAGAAGCCAGAATTTTTCAGGATGAGTTCTTGTGTCCAGTGTGTCAGGATCTACTGAAGGATCCAGTGACTATCCAGTGTGGACACAGTTACTGTGAGAGCTGTATTACAGACTGCTGGGATCAGGAGGATCAGACGAGAGGATACAGCTGCCCTCAGTGCAGACAGACCTTCAGTCCAAGACCTGCTTTAGCTAGAAACACCATGCTGGCTGAAGTGGTGGAGAAACTGAAGAAGAGGAAACGTTCTGCTGACTGTGACGCTGGAGTTGAAGATGTGCAGTGTGACGTCTGTACTGGAAGAAAATACAAAGCCGTCAAGTCCTGTCTGATGTGTCTGAACTCGTATTGTCAGAATCACCTTGAGGAACACGAGAGTTGGTTTAAAGGAAAGAGACACAATCTGACTGATGCCACTGGACGACTGCAGGAGATGATCTGCCAGAAACATGAGAAGCTCCTTGAAGTTTTCTGTCGCACTGACCAAAAATTCATATGTGTGCTGTGTACGATAGATGGACATAAAAACCATGACACTGTATCTGCTACAGCACAGAGGACAGAGAAACAGGTATTAAAACTAAAGCTCAAGTTAATACTCAGTGCAGTGATCCAATAGTCTGTTTATTTTCTGTGTAGAGCTGCAGCTTAATTACACAGAAGCACTGTCTGTGTGAAGCTCTACGTCTGTGTCTGTTTCACACTGCAGGCATAAGTATCATGAAAGTGAAACAGACACAGATGTAGAGCTTCACAAGGACCTCAATATTTATAATAATTCATGTTTGATGATTTTAACCAATCATCAATTCTGGAGTTTGAACCTACAGCCATTAGTTATCAGTCCTACATTTACTGGATTCATCTGTTCACATAATGCTTTAGTGCCAGTAATTTTCTGTGAGATTCACTATCATCTGTTTGTCCTGCAGAAGCAGCTGAAGGAGACACAGAAGACGCTCCAACAGAGAATCCAGCAGAAAGAGAAAGATCTTCAGCAGCTGAGAGAGACTGTGGAGTCTCAGAAGGTGAGTCTGGAGAAGAAGATGAAGTTTGTCTCCGTCTCAGTTCAGACTCACTGAAGCTGAATCACTGTGTGTCCTAACAGCGCTCTGCACAGACAACAGTGGAGGACAATGAGAGGATCTTTACTGAGCTCATCCGTTCCATTATGAGAAGTCACTCTGAGCTGATACGACTGATCAGAGAACAGGAAAAGACTGCAGTGAGTCGAGCTGAAGAACAACTGGAGCGACTGGAGCAGGAGATCAATGATCTGAGGAGGAGAGACGCTGAGCTGGAGCAGCTTTCACACACACAGCATCACATCCAGTTCCTGCAGGTAACACAAATCTAGAAGAACAGGATCATAGTGGACTTGAGCAGATCCTGCTGTGACAGAGACTCACAGAGAAACAT
The DNA here is from genome assembly GCF_018340385.1 of Cyprinus carpio. Classification (NCBI taxonomy): domain Eukaryota; kingdom Metazoa; phylum Chordata; class Actinopteri; order Cypriniformes; family Cyprinidae; genus Cyprinus; species Cyprinus carpio. The sequence goes on along the minus strand of NC_056612.1, from coordinate 29,864,070 downwards.
TTCATGAGTGTCTTATTATATAATCATCAGTCAGACTCTCATCTGATCATCTTCTTTTGAAAGAGACACCGCTTACAAATGGCTTTCAGTTCTAAAAATCTCTTAGGAATCATTTTTCTGAGTTCTTTTATCTTGAAGATACACAAGATACACATTTTTCTGTCAAACAACTAGCGCCACGTGATAGTACTGATTCTGAGTAAAATTCGATCAGTTAATCCTGAATCCTGATAAAATTTGACCACGAAGACCCCAAACATAAAGTAGTCTGTATATTAGCATTATTTCACTGTATTCAAACCAAATCAAACCTGGTGGTATGTTAGTGGTCCTTGTGAAGTTTCAGTGTCTCTTACCACTGTAAATTTATAAATAATGGTCAATCTAATCGTAGCCTTTGAGCTTCTTTTGAATGAGACCAATGAGACTCTGTTGATGTTGTTAGAGGGACATTTATGTTCTTAGCAGATGTTTTATCATCCAAACTATTTCCTAGAAAGTGCTCATATAGTCTAAGTGGAAAATACCAGAATCTGAAGATTAAATGAGATGTAATGAATATAAGAAGAATGAAGCTGATGCTGTGAAAGTGCTGGATTGAGGCGAGTTACTAAAGATCAGTCGAGTCAACAAGAGACGCACAAATCTGATGTTCCTGCAGGTTATTGAGTGAAGTGTGGAGCTGATGAGTTTTGATTTCTGTTTTCTGTAGAGTTTCCAGTCTCTCTCAGCACCTCCTGAATCTACAGACGTAAATGATGATCCCTTCAGTTCTCTCTTCTCTTCTGATGATCTGAGAGAATCTGTCCATCAGCTGAGAGACAAACTGGAGGATTTCTGCAAAGAGGAGCTCAAGAAGATCTCAGACAGAGGTAAAGTCCTGCAGATTCATCTGCTCTCAGAAACCAGTCCATCATCATCTCATATCATGGAGAACATCATATTAGAAATGTCTTAGGAATGAAATCAGGATCATGAGAATCACACTGTTCATGTCTGTTGATTTCCACAGTCACACTCACCAACATTGTTCCCAGAACCAGGAACGACTTCCTACAATGTAAGTCAGTAAGAAAACCAGCAGAAAAACTCTCTGAGTGTGTTCATGTTCTTCCTGTAGAAGGAGAAAGAAGAGTTTTATAAATGATGTAAATGATGATTTGCACAGATATCTGGTCATCTGTACTGAGACACTGATGATACACTGAACATGAAGAGTTCAGATACATGAAAAGATCAAACAGATTCATAATTCCTGATTTTAAATCCTGTTATTTTATCTCCATCAGATTCCCATCAGCTCACTCTGGATCTGAACACAGCACATAAACACCTCCGTCTGTCTGAGAACAACAGAGAGATTACTCACACTTACAGAGAGCAGTCGTATCCTGATCATCCAGACAGATTTGATCATTATCGTCAGGTGTTGTGTAGAGAGAGTGTGTGTGGACGCTGTTACTGGGAGCTGCAATGGAGTGGAAATTATGGTGTGCATATATCAGTGTCATATAAGAGCATCAGCAGGAAGGAAGGTGTTGAGTGTTTGTTTGGATCTAATGATCAGTCCTGGAGTTTGATCTGCTTTCCCTCCAGATACTCATTTTGGCACAATAAGATACAGTCTGCTCTCCCTGTAGAGTCCATCAGCAGTAGAATAGGAGTGTTTGTGGATCACAGTGCAGGAACTCTGTCCTTCTACAGCGTCTCTGACACAATGAGCCTCATCCACACAGTCCAGACCACATTCACTCAGCCGCTCTATCCTGGGTTTGGGTTTGGCCCTGGATCATCTGTGAAACTCATCAGTGTTGATGAATCAGATTAGACTGACAAGAGATTCTACCCATAATGCTTTGAGGTGCATGATAAATCAATAACAGTGAGATGTTATAGAGTCTCTTCTTTTCTCTTCATGACATTAATACTTCAGCTGAACTTCTGTCAGTTAAATAACATGTCAGAATAAATGTGTAATAAATCTTCATATAGACAGTAAAATGTGTGTGTGTGAGTCCTGCTGAGTGACCATGTGTTTCTGTGCTTTTCTCAAACTCTATTTATGTTGATTTAGTTTTTAATGTAGTGTCACAACTATCATTTAATATCACTATCAAAATTACCTTTCAATTCAGATGATCACAATCAGTCAATAAATCTGTGAGCATCAGCGGAAAACGTCCGCTCCGCTTCGCTCCGCTTCGCTTCGCTCACATGCTCTGGTGCCGGGTCTCTTCCCATGCTTGCACGTCCTAAAGCTTTTGAACAGCACCAACTACAATGTTCAGCAAAACGTCTGAATAATCAAAAACTGGTAGAAGATTGCTCTGTGTGTTCTGCCAAATGTTCAGCAGTTTATCCCTAGTGAAACTGATTGTATTTGATAAACAAAAGACAGGAAAAACTATCAAAAAACATTTAAACAACTGGAGAGCTAAGCACCGTGGCTGCTGTCTGTGGTGTCATCTTGACTATAAATTTCTCAAAACCTCCCTTTGGGAACATCCTCATTTGTAAAACTGGTATGAAAATAAAATAAACAACGTTTTTTGAAATTGTAAAAAATGCAGAATGTTTTCTTTGAGGGGTATAACTCTCTTTTATACACAATCAGACTTTGCTGCAGGATGGAACAACCTGCTGGTTCATCTGGCCAGAGGAGAACTGGCCCCCGACTGAGCCTGGTTTCTCCAGTTTTGGTTCCTTGCTGCTGTCGACTCTAGCTTGCTTAGTTGGGGACACTTGATTTCAAGTGATATCATCAACTTGATTGCACAGATCATATTTAACCTGAACTGAGCTGGATGATGACATCACTGAATTCAACGATGAACGTCCTTTAACTGAAAATTGGAATTTTTACTGCACTATTTTCCCAATTAATACTCTCTGTCTCTATACATATCTCACTATTTTGAAGCTCCTACCTGTGGGTGTCGCTGTTGGACAGTGTTAGTCCTGCTTCCTGCTTGCCGTGCTGCTGTTTTGTGATCGTAGCTCTGTGTAGCTTTGTTTTTCTGTAGAATCTTTATCTTACTATCACTCTCTGTTGTTTAAAGTGATAAAATATAACTTAATTCCCACCATATTTCTGATATTATCTATCAATCTAATCTGATTAATTTGATCGTTCGCTTTTATTCTAAATCCGCGAGTGCAGCACACCTGCATCGCGTTAGCATTCGTTAGCTTGTCATTAGCGTTTCCATTTGTGCCTATCGCTGTTTTCTTTCCTCCTCACCTCTCTCTCGTTACTCTCTCTCTCCGGTTTTCACAAGTACCTCAAACAACTGTGGTAAGAATCTTTCATCAAGCACGGTGAGTAATGGTTTCTCCTGCTATTGTTATTTGCACTGCTTGCCACATATATAGTTTATCTATCTCTGTCGGTGATGAGGGATTCACATGTGATAAATGCAGGGAAATAGTTAGGCTGACAGAGAAGATTTCAGAATTAGAGACACGCATCCAAACTTTAATTGAGGACAGTAAGAATGTGAGGGCTCTAGATACGGCGTTGGATGCGTCTAGCTCAGGGAGTCCTGTACAGTGTTCGGTTCCGGTAACAGGGCCTTTGCAGCAGGGCAACTGGGTGACTGTGAGGCGGCATAGTCGTGGGTCTAAACACCACTCTTCTGTTCCGATCAAAACATTAAACAGGTTCTCCCCACTCAGTGACGCACCCACTGAGAAACCTGATGAAAGGCTGTGCTCTAGTTATTGGCGATTCTATTGTAGGGAATGTGAAAATAGAGACACCAGTCACCATAGTCCAATGTTTACCAGGAGCCAGAGCGCCTGATATCTTAGCAAATTTAAAATTGCTGGCTAATGCTAAACGTAAATACAGTAAGATTGTTATTCACGCCGGTGCTAATGATGTTCGACTTCGCCAGTCGGAGATCACTAAAAATAACATTAAAGAGGTGTGTGAACTTGCAAGCATGATGTAGACACTGTAATATGCTCTGGTCCCCTCCCTGCTTACCGTGGTGATGAGATACATAGCAGATTGTCATCACTCAATGGCTGGATGTCTAAGTGGTGCCCGCAGAATAACATAGGTTTCATAGACAATTGGACAAGCTTTTGGGGCAGACCTGACCTGTTGAAAAGAGATGGTCTTCATCCCTCCTGGGGTGGTGCCGCTCTTCTTTCTAGAAATATGGCACATAGTCTTAGAGTTTGTACTTGACTAACTGGGGCCCAGGTCAGGAAGCAGACAGACTGGCTAAACCGACCCTCACCAGGCAGCCTCCAGTCACAGAAGTCAGTTAATTCTCAGCACATAGAGACTCTTTCACCTAGATATCACACTATAGAGACTGTGTCTGTTACCCGGACTAGAAAATACAAAAAACGTCCAAACCAATTTAAGAGCAACAATTTAATTGAGGTTCAACAAATAAAAAACAGATGCAATACGGATAAACAAATGATAAAGCTTGGCTTATTGAATATCAGGTCCCTCTCTACGAAAGCACTTTTTTGTAAATAATATGATCACTGATCATAATCTAGATGCACTCTGTTTGACAGAAACCTGGCTAAAACCTGATGATTACATTATTTTAAATGAGTCTACACCCCAAGATTACTGTTATAAACATGAGCCACGTCCAAAAGGTAAAGGGGGAGGTGTTGCTTCAATTTATAACAATGTTTTCAGGATTTCTCAGAGGGCAGGCTTCAAGTATAACTCGTTTGAAGTATTGGTGCTTAATATAACATTATCCAGAGAAACAAATGTTAATGATAAATCCCCTGTGATGTTTTTACTGGCTACTGTATACAGGCCACCAGGGCACCATACAGACTTTATTAAAGAGTTTGCTGATTTTACATCCGAGTTAGTGCTGGCTGCAGATAAAGTTTTAATTGTTGGTGATTTTAATATCCATGTTGATAATGAAAAAGATGCATTGGGATCAGCATTTATAGACATTCTGAACTCTATTGGGGTTAGACAACACGTCTCAGGACCTACCCATTGTCGAAATCATACTCTAGATTTAATACTGTCACATGGAATTGATGTTGATGGTGTTGAAATTATGCAGCCAAGCGATGATATCTCAGATCATTATTTAGTTTTGTGCAAACTTCATATAGCTAAAACTGTAAATTCCACTTCTTGTTACAAGTATGGTAGAACCATCACTACTACCACAAAAGACTGCTTTGTAAGTAATCTTCCTGATGTATCCCAATTCCTTAGCATATCCAAAACCTCAGAACAACTTGATGATGTAACAGAAACTATGGACTCTTAAATACACTAGCATTTTAAATACAGTTGCTCCTTTACGCCTTAAGGAAGGTTAAGGAAAACAGTCTGACACCGTGGTGTAATGAGCACACTCGCACCCTAAAGAGAGCAGCCCGGAAAATGGAGCGCAGCTGGAGGAAAACAAAACTAGAAGTATTTCGTATTGCTTGGAGGGAAAGTAACCTATCTTACAGAAAAGCATTAAAAACGGCTAAAATCTGATTACTTTTCGTCTCTTTTAGAAGAAAACAAACATAACCCCAGGTATTTATTCAATACAGTGGCTAAATTAACGAAAAAATCAAGCATCAACAAGTGTTTACATTTCTCAACATCACAGCAGTAATGACTTTATGAACTACTTTACTTCTAAAGTCGATACTATTAGAGATAAAATTGTAACCATGCAGCCATCAGATACAGTATCACATCAGACAGTGCACTATAGATCCCCTGAGGAACAGTTCCACTCATTCTCTACTATAGGAGAGGAAGAATTGTATAAACTTGTTAAATCATCTAAACCAACAACATGTATGTTAGACCCTATTCCATCTAAGCTCCTAAAAGAGGTGCTTCCAGAAGTCATAGATCCTCTTCTGACTATTATTAATTCCTCATTGTTATTAGGGTATGTCCCAAAATCCTTCAAACTGGCTGTTATTAAGCCTCTCATCAAAAAAACCACAACTTGACCCCAAAGAACTAGTTAATTATAGACCGATCTTTAATCTCCCTTTTCTTTCAAAGATACTAGAAAAGGTAGTATCCTCACAATTATATTCCTTCTTAGAGAAAAAATGGCATCTGTGAGGATTTCCAGTCAGGATTTAGACCGTATCATAGTACTGAGACTGCTCTCCTTAGAGTTACAAATGACCTGCTCTTATCATCTGATCGTGGTTGTATCTCTCTATTAGTGCTATTGGATCTTAGTGCTGCGTTCGACACTATTGACCACACTATTCTTTTGCATAGACTAGAACACTTTGTTGGCATTAATGGAATTGCATGAGCATGGTTTAAATCGTACTTATATGACCGCCATCAATTCGTAGCAGTGAATGAAGAGGTATCATATCGTTCACAAGTGCAGTATGGAGTACCGCAAGGCTCAGTACTAGGGCCGTTACTCTTCACGCTTTACATGTTACCCTTGGGAGATATCATCATGAAACACGGTGTTAGCTTTCACTGTTATGCTGATGATACTCAGCTCTATATTTCATCGCGGCCTGGCGAAACATACCAATTTGAAAAACTAACGGAATGCATAGTCGATATAAAAAACTGGATGACGAGTAATTTTCTTACTGCTAAATTCTGAAAAAAACAGAGGTGTTAATTATAGGGCCTAAAAGCTCTGCATGTAATGACCTAGAACGCTGTCTAAGCCTTGATCGCTGCTCTGTCAATTCTTCGTCATCAGTTAGGAACCTAGGTGTGCTATTTGATAGCAACCTTTCCTTAGAAAGCCACGTTTCTAGCATTTGTAAAACTGCATTTTTCCATCTCAAAAATATATCTAAATTACGGCCGATGCTCTCAATGTCAAATGCAGAAATGTTAATCCATGCGTTTATGACATCAAGGTTAGATTGTTGTAATGCTCTATTGGGTGGTTGTTCTGCACGTTTAGTAAACAAACTCCAGTTAGTCCAAAATGCAGCAGCTAGAGTTCTTACTAGAACCAGGAAGTATGATCATATTAGCCCGGTCCTGTCAACACTGCACTGGCTCCCTATCAAACATCGTATAGATTTTAAAATCTTGCTTATTACTTATAAAGCCCTGAATGGTTTAGCACCTCATTATTTGAACAAGCTCTTGTTACATTATAGTCCTCCACGTCCGCTCCGTTCTCAAAACTCTGGCAATTTGATAATACCTAGAATATCAAAGTCAACTGCGGGCGGCAGATCCTTTTCCTATTTAGCGCCCAAAACTCTGGAATAACCTACCTAACATTGTTCGGGGGGCAGACACACTCTTGCAGTTTAAATCTAGATTTAAGACCCATCTCTTTAACCTGGCTTACACATAACATACTAATACACTTCTAATATCCAAATCCGTTAAAGGATTTTTAGGCTGCATTAATTAGGTAAACCGGAACCGGGATCACTTCCCATAACACCCGATGTACTTGCTACATCATCTAGAAGAATGGCATCTACGCTCATATTAGTCGGTTCTCTCTTATTCCGAGGTCACCGTGGCCACCAGATCCAGTCTGTATCCAAGTCAGATGGTCACTGCAGTCACCCGGATCCAGTATGTATCCAGCCCAGATGGTGGATTAGCACCTAGAAAGGACCTCTACAGCCCTGAAAGACAGCGGAGACCAGGACTAGAGCCCCAGAGACAGACCCCCTGTAAAGACCTTGTCTCAGACGACCACCGGGACAAGACCACAGGAAACAGATGATTCTTCTGCACAACCTGACTTTGCTGCAGCCTGGAATTGAACTGCTGGTTTCGTCTGGTCAGAGGAGAAAACTGGCCCCCCAACTGAGCCTGGTTTCTACTGAAGGTTTTTTTCTCCATTCTCTCACTGATGGAGTTTTGGTTCCTTGCCGCTGTTGCCTCTGGCTTGCTTAGTTGGGGACACTTCATTTACAGCGATATCGTTGACTTGATTGCAAATTATTGCACAGATACCATTTAAACTGAACTGAGCTGCATGATGACATCACTGAATTCAATGATGAACTGCCTTTAACTGTCATTTTGTATTATTGACACACTGTTTTCCTAATTAATGTTGTTCAGTTGCTTTGACGCAATCTTTTTTGTTTAAAGCGCTATATAAATAAAGATGACTTGACTTGACTTGACTTGAAGGAGAACAAAAACACACATTTAATCAAATGCTTTCAAATCTGAATAATGAAAAAGATTAAAGATTCATCAAACATTTATTAATCAACAGATAAATTATCAAATTAATTTTTAGCTGCAGCACTAATATAAGTGTTAATGATAAATTATCAATCTAAAATTGAATCGACAAAGCAAATGATTCTACACTCAGACCAGATGATCTAATGACTATAATTCAACTCAAATAATAACAAGACTCGTTTGCATGTGAGCAGCAATATTCATATTATCAGAGACTGAATTAATTACATGAACAGTGTTATTAGTTATGATCTATTATATTGATATTTTCCCATAACATCAATAAACCAAAATCAACAAACAAATAAAGCATCACTGTTGACAGAGATGAAGGGGTTCTGAGGAGAGAAAGAGTTAAAGCTGAGACTCACCTGAGACTCTGATGAGCAGCAGCAGCAGCGCTGAGAGTCTCTCCATAATTCCTGCTGTTCGGAGGATGTTTTATGAACTCATGACAGATCAAATCAAATGCGAATATTCCTCAGCGTTGCCTTATTCCTCATCCAGATATTCCTCATGTTATTCTTCTCAGAGTCACAGAGCGCATGTGACAATCAGCAGCTCTGTTGACACTCTCACATTTAGTTTATACCAGATGCGAGCGGCATGGCAAAGCGTGACAAAATACTTTCAAATTTATAATGATGTTTTATTAAAGTTTGGGAAGAGCATGTTCAGATAATTAACCTAATTAACACAAGAGGAGCACATTCCCTCCTTGTGCCATTATGTTTTAAATCCAACTTTTCCCATCCAACGATCCTGATTTTCCTTCCGATCCTCTGCCGCAATCAGCCAGCCCCAGGACCACTCCTTTTCCGGCAGACACTTCTACACTTATCAAAAGCTCTTCTATAAAAAAATGTGCAGGATGGGTCATTCCATTAGAACCAATGCCCCTACTGGGGTGCACTGCCCCTTCTAGGCTGCAAAAACATTTTATGCATGATCTGCAGGTCAGTGGCACATTCCACCATGTCATGCCCACAAATTAACCCCTCTATTCCCCCCATACCCAAAAACATCCCCAGTTAAATCCACCAGCTATGTGCCAAGACCTGCCACCACCAACACGAATCCCAATTCTATGAAAATGTGCTACGATTTATATTCCAAAGCGACTCATACAATACAGAAACACTCACGAAGCAAGCAAAACATGCGTAACGTGTGCACACTTTTTTTTTACTGGTGCAGAATGAGAGAGACAAGTACAGTACAGCCTAGGCTAGTACATTTCACACAGGCTGCTAGTTTCACTTTCACCATAAAGTTGTGTATGTTTACTTGTTTTTGACATATCCAACCGAACTACAAACTTTCCAGTGATGTCTGTGAGAAACAGATATTCACCCGACTAACTCACGCATCTGCGCCCCTGCACACTCAATCCACTCAGCGTGCTTGGCTTATCAGCTCTTGCACATCAGCTATACAGGCGTTAAAACTGAATGTTTGCCATTATATTAATCACATACATATACATCGTAGACATCCTTAATCTCTAATAACTCCATTCTGTTGTCTGTTGTTTTGTTGTCTGCATTCCTTTGTCTGAATACAGCAATTATGACATGTGGTATCCGCGTTAGGTATCGGGGCATTTTAACAAGTACGAGTACAGGAGCTCAGTATCGGGCCTGATATCGATCAGTGCATCCCAAAACCTCAACACCCCTAAAAAGCCTCTCTCAGGATCAAATCTAAACTCTTGATGGTCTTCAGATGCTTTCAAAAGCTACATCTGGACCAATTGGTCCCACATCAAAAAAGCCCACCAAACCCTCATTGGCTAACCCACACACACAAAAAAAAAAACACACATCTCAATGTACAGCTTGAAAGCAGCTTCCAGGCAGATGCTGCAAAGTCCTCCATTTTGAACGTCCATGCTTTCCCCCTTCTTTGCCAGCAAGGCTTACCCATCCAACGCTGCGAGACCCTCCCGGTCAAGCAACTTTGCCCTTTTCCATCCGACTACCAGCAAGGCTTACCTGTCCAATGTCGCAAGTATTGAACTCTTGTCGGATGCTGCGAGAGCCTCCCGGTTGAGCAACCTTATCTTTTTCCATCCAACTACCGGCAAGGCTTTCCCATCTGAAGCTGTGATTATTGAACATTTACCCTATTTATTATTATGTAAGTGTGAACTCGTGAAATCAGTGACAATGTCCACACTGGATGGGGCGCGATACGATACAGCAAATCATTGACTGACTTTAGCTGTTGTGGTGTAACACATCAATTCTGCATCCGGTGAAGACACGGTGTTGGACTCGGAGTGGCCACGCATCACCAGCCAATCAAAGAGCAGCTGGAGACAAGAACATGCCCTTTACGAAGATGATAATACCATTATAAATTGTTGTAAATAGGAGTTTCTTCATCTTTTAATTAATTAAATTTTTTTATTAAATAGGTTATTTTTCCACCTTTTCCTTTTATAATACAAGATAAAAGTAAAAACTGGAAACCACTAAATAATCACAATGTCTGCATAATCCAAATATCCCAAAAGGTATGTTTTACACACATACCTCCAGTTTTGGTAAGGTTACTTTAGAAATGTAATAGAGTAAATATTACAAGTTACCCTATAAGTAGTGTAACTATTTCAATTGCTCTATTAAAGTAAAGTAAATGTTCCAGGCCTGCTTAATTTGATGGGTTCCTTTTTAATGTTGTTCACTGCTTACATTTATTCTCAATACACACAATCTCTGCGTGTCCTTTTCCCACGTCACAAAAAAAAATTGCCTCACTTCTCCTTCACGCCCACACCTTTCTTCCACAGACGCCCTCTCCTGTAAGATTGCTAAAATTAACATGCCTGCTTAAGCATTACTCACAATAAATTAAGCAGGATTTTATGCATTTGCACCAACATTTTTAAACACATTTTATGAATTAACCCCATCATAAATTTAGAAAACATAACTATCCAAATGAACTATACAAAATAAAATAAAGACATATGGTGGGGTACTCTCTCTATAACCCTTAACATCAACATCGCACGGAATGTTATTATGAGCCCCACACTCTCCCCTCCAAAAATGAATCCCATCTTGGCATTCCATCTGTTACGTCTGGTGTGGAAACAAAGGCAGAGAATCCAATAGCGAGTCAAACAGAGGTTTATTAAACTCAAGTACTTGACAATGTGAACATGTAGATCCACTGGAGAATGCACAGACGAGTGAAATCGGTCCTTGAAGCAGGCAGGCTGGCTAATGATTCCACCGCTCAGGATAGCGACGCAGAGATGCAATGGGCGAACCAAACCGGCGGGATCCAGGAATCCAGGACGAAGAGACCAGAGGCAGTGAACAGGCCGCCGCCAGACACACTGAAACGATCTGACAACATGACTGGGTGAGACACAGGTTTAAATAACACCAATAATGAATTCAAAAACAGGCATCAATCAGAATAAATGGAATGCGGGGACAACCCCTCCAACACAACCGCACACACAGAGAAGGTGAGACGGTGAATTCATGAACCGTGATAGTACCCCTCCCCCTAGGAGCGCCACCTGGAGCTCCCAGGAGGACCTACCTGTTGATTGTAATCATCAATAAGGGAGTGGTCCAGTATGTCCCTAGCAGGAACCCAACTTCTCTCCTCTGGACTGTAACCCTCCCAGTCCACCAAGTACTGAAATCCACGTCCCCTTCGTCTTGAGTCCAGAATATGATCGACCGTATAAGTTGGCTCCCCATCTACGAGACGCGGCGGTGGGGGGGGGTGTGGTTGGGGCCGGGACAGGCAGATTAATATGGGAGTGAAAAACAGGTTTCAATTTGGAGACATGGAATGCGGGGTGAACCCTCCTGTCCCCAGGAGGTAGTTTGAGGCGGACCATCACCGGACTAATGATCTTGGTGACTGTGAACGGACCAATAAATTTGGGAGCCAGTTTATTACTCACGGAACACAGAGGAATGTTCTTGGATGAAAGCCACACCTTTTGACCCACAACGTATACGGGAGGCTTAGACCGGTGGTGATCGGCTTGGGCCTTGGTGCGTCTTCCCACCTGGAGCAGAGTCTCGCGGGCTCTGCTCCATGTGTGACGACACCTCTGGACAAAGGCGTGAGCAGAGGGGACCGCGACCTCAGATTCCAGACTGGGAAAAATTGGTGGCTGGTAACCTAGACTACACTTAAATGGAGATAGGCCCGTAGCCGACACTGGCAACGAGTTATGTGCGTACTCAACCCAAGAAATTTGCTGACTCCAGGAGGAAGGGTTCTTAGAGACCAAACATCGCAACACTTTCTCAAGATCCTGTTTGGCCCGCTCGGTTTGGCCATTGCTCTGGGGATGGAAACCCGAGGAAAGACTAACCGTAGCCCCCAGTAATTTACAAAACTCCCGCCAAAATTTGGATACAAATTGGGGCCCCCTGTCGGAGACAAGCCATGTAAACGAAAAGACTGTGATCTTGGCAGCCACCACTGTAATTTGGCAGAAGGTAATTTGGGAATGAAAAATGAACCATTTTCGAGAACCTGTCCACCACGGTCAAAACGACCGTCTTGCCGTGGGAGGGCGGGAGGGCGGTAATAAAATCTAGAGCGATATGTGACCAGGGTCTCGAAGGAACAGACAGCGGTTGGAGTAACCCATCTGGGGAGCGATTGGATGTCTTACCCATGGCACAAACCGAACATGCCAAAACAAACTCCCGGATGTCGCAAGCCATCCCAGGCCACTAGAACCGTTGCTTGACCAAAAACTTGGTTCTATTAACTCCTGGATGACAAGCTACATTGGAACCATGGCCCCATCGTATGACGTTGGACCGAACTCTCTCAGGCACAAATAATCAACCCGGTGGACCGCCGGGCGGAGGCGTTACCCCTTCTAAGGCCGTCATGACCTTCGATTCGATCTCCCATCTGAGTGTGGAGATGACTAGTCTCTCGGGAAAAATACACTCGGAAGTAGACGGGCGTTCGGAACGGTCAAAAATACGCACCAAAGCATCGGGTTTGACAAACATCCTCCCCAGTCAAAACGAAAGAGAAAAATCAAAACGTCCGAAAAAAAGGGCCCACCGAGCCTGCCTAGAGTTGAGTCTTTTAGCAAATCTGATGTATTCCAGATTCTTATAATCAGTCCAAACTATGAAAGGAACCCCCGACCCTTCTAACCAGTGACGCCATTCCTCAAAATGCAAGCTTGACCGCCAACAATTCACTGTTGCCAATGTCGTAATTACGTTCGGCTGGTGATAAGCGATGGGAATAAAACGCACAAGGATGCATCTTGTCATCCGAGGAAGAGCGCTGGGAGAGAACTGCACCTACCCCTACCTCTGACGCGTCCACCTCCACCACAAACTGACGTGATGGATCAGGGGCAACAAGAATGGGAGCCGAAACGAAGCGGCTCTTTAGTTTGGAAAATGTAGCCTCGGCTACACCAGACCACCTGAACGTCATCTACTTTTCTCTGGGCAATGAGCGATGCCCATTCGTGAATGATTCATTCTTTTGAGTCCATTCTGTTCAAAGGCTTGATCAAACCAGTTGGCAAACCATTGTATTGGTTCGTGAATCAGTTTGAATGATTCGTTCAGTTCACTGCCGCACGCGCTGAGCGGTTCTCACTCAGAGTTGTAAAAGAAAGTTCAAGAACATCAAGAGCGTTGAAATCAAGTCAAGTCAAGTCAAGTCTGCTTTATTGTCAATTCTTCCACATGTACAGTACATACATACAGAGAATTGAAATTGCGTTACTCTCAGACCCATGGTGCATACAGATAACACTAACAGTAGAGCCTAAAAATACAGATAGATACAGATAAAATATAAAATATAAAATACACTATACAAATAAGGGCATGTAAAAAAATTGATAAAAAATAAATAAAAATAAAGTTAAATAAAGCAGCGCAAGCCACATGGCAGATAGAGTGCAAATCAGAGAGGTGAACAAACAGTGCAGATAAAGATTGTAGTGCAGAAAAAAAACCTTATTCAGTCTGATTAAAGTGACAAAGGGCTCAGAGAGCAGTTCTTTTATTTAACTGACTGAAGAGGTAGTAGAATGATGTCAGTTCTATGCTGAATGAGGTAGTGAGCAGACCAATGCTGCATAAAGTGACTGGTGCATGTTATCGTATGTTAGTGGGAGGGGGGGTGGAAGGACCTGGGGATGTGGGATCTGGGGGGGAGGTTCATAGTTCAGTGGTGCCTGGGGCAGAAGAGGGACGGGGGGGCAAGTTCGGGAGCAAGTTCAGCTTCCTGACAGCCTGTTGAATGAAGCTGTCCTTCAGTCTGCTGGTCCTGGGCTGGAGACTCCGCAGTCTCCTCCCTGATGGCAGCAGACTGAAGAAGCTGTGTGACGCGTGGGTGGGATCACCTGCGATGCAGAGGGCTTTGCGAGTGAGATGGGTTCCATAAATGTCCTGGAGGGAGGAGAGAGAGACACCAATGATCTTCTCAGCTGCTCTCACTATGCGTTGAAGAGTCTTCCGGCCAGGACGTGCTCCATACCACACAGTGATGCAGCTGGTCAGGAATGCAGCTGGTCGCGTTCAGAGAGAGATTGTGTGTCACTGCACCACCCGGCCAGGCGGCTCACCTCGCTCCTGTAGTTTGTCTAGGACCCACCACAGTTGTGTCATCCGCAAACTTAATAAAGAGGTTGGAGTTTTGTGAGGGTGTGCAGTCGTGGGTCAGCAGAGTGAAGAGGAGGGGGCTCAGCACACATCCTTGGGGGGCCCCAGTGTTCAGTGTGATGGTGCTGGATGTGTTGCTGCTGACCCGTACTGCCTGAGGTCTTCCAGTCAGAAAGTCCAAAAGCCAGCTGCAGAGCGATGTGTTGAGTCCCAGCTTGACCAGTTTGTGAATAAGCTGTTGAGGGATGATTGTGTTGAATGCTGAACTAAGTCTATGAACAGCATTCTGACGTATGAGTCCTTTTTGTCTATATGTGTGAGTGCTGAGTGGAGGGCAGTTGCGATGATGTCATCGGTCGAGCGGCTGGACGATATGCAAACTGGAAGGGGTCCAGGGACAGGGGGAGGGCAGATATGGTGCATGACTAGCCGTTCAAAGCACTTCATGAGGATGGGAGTAAGTGCAACAGGATGGTAGTCATTGAAGCAGGATAGAGACTGCTTCTTCAGGACTGGAATGATGGTGGTAGCTTTGAAGCATGTTGGAACAACAGCCTGACTAAGTGAGATGTTGAAAATGTCTGTGAAGACATCAGTGAGTTCCACTGCACAGTCTCTCAGTACATGCCCAGGGATGTTGTCAGGACCCGGAGATTTGCGTGCATTGATCCTGCTGAAGAATCTCCTCACGCTTTCTGGGGTCAGCGTCATCACCTGGTCACTGGGAGGAGGTGGAGTCTTCTGTGCAGTGGTGCTGTTTTGTTCCTCAAAGCGAGCGAAAAAGGTGTTCAGCTAGTTCAGCAGGGGGATGTTTCTGTCACAGGTCCGCGATGGGGGCTTGTAGTCCGTAATGGTCTGTATCCCCTGCCACAGGTTCAGAGTGTCTCTGCTGCCGCTGAAATGATGGGCTATCCTCCTGGAGTACTGTCTCTTAGCCTGTCTGATGCCACGGGACAGGTTGGCCCTAGCTGTCCTCAGGCCCACCTCATCTCCAGCTCTAAAAGCAGCGTTCCACATCTTCAGGAGTCTGTAGACCTCCCCTGTCATCTACGGCTTCTGATTGGCCCGAACAGTCATGGTCTTTGTGACTGTTACATCATCAATACACTCTTGGAGGTCTGTGGTGTTATTGTATGTGGCAGCCTGCTTAAACATATTCCAGTCAGTTGTGTTAAAACAGTCTTGAAGAGCATCTGACGACCCTTCCGGCCACACTTGAATTTGTTTGTGAACTGGTTTTGCGACTTTAACGAGCAGTCTACGTATATGCAGGCATTAGCCCGCGACAAGAGCTCTGTCCGCTCGATAGCACGTCAGCAGGTCAAGCTGAATAGCGCCATTTGGAATGCTGTTGCTAAGCCATGTTTCCGTGAACACAAAAACACAACAGTCTCTTACAGTCCTCTGAGTTGATCAGTCCTCTGAGTTGAAGACGTGGCTTTGGATCTGCACTGAATTGAAAGCAAATATGCAAAGGATATTGTTTGCTTGCGATGAAGATCTTTATTAGAAGAACACCGCGTGTGCTGTTTACGGTTCAACAAGTATAACTTAGATAGGCTACATTCGATTACAGTACACAATACCACTACGACATTAGTTTGTTGTACGTGTAACTTATGCCCATTCAAAATGAGGGGGCACGTGCCCCCCTCAGATTTTTGAGCCAAGTGGATTTTGAATGCAGCTTCCAAAAGACAAAAAAATTGCTGATTAATATTTTCTATATTTGATACAATCCCAACGGTTTGAGAACGTTCAGCGAGTCACATCATCAGCTGCTAAATTCAGATCTGCGTTTGCTGGCTGGCGCCAATCAAACACCAATCAAACAAGATTCTGGTGAGCTTATGAATGCAATGACCAATCAAAGGTGTTCAGATGAGTCATCGCTAAACCTCTGTGTCAGAGGTTATTCATACATATATAATACATACTTTAAAATATAATTTATTTCAGTGATGCAAATCAGAATTTTCATCAGCTGTTACTCCAGTTTTCAGAGTCATGATCCTTCAAAAAATAATTCTAATATATTGATATATTACCAGTGCTGGAAACAGTTTTGCTGCTTAATATTTTTGGAACATGTGACATTTTGTTTAGGATTCTTTCATGAATAGAAAGCTAAAGAGAACATCACTGATAGTAAATCAACATATTGGAATAATTTCTGAAGGATTATGTGACACTGAAGACTGGAGTAAAGGCTGATGAAATATATATACACACACACACACACACACACATACAGTCGTGGCCAAAAGTTTTGAGAATTACATAAATATTAGTTTTCAAAAAGTTTGCTGCTAAACTGCTTTTAGATCTTTGTTTCAGTTGTTTCTGTGATGTACTGAAATATAATTACAAGCACTTCATACATTTCAAAAGCTTTTATCGACAATTACATGACATTTATGCAAAGAGTCAGTATTTGCAGTGTTGGCCCTTCTTTTTCAGGACCTCTGCAATTCGACTGGGCATGCTCTCAATCAACTTCTGGGCCAAATCCTGACTGATAGCAACCCATTCTTTCATAATAACTTCTTGGAGTTTGTCAGAATTAGTGGGTTTTTGTTTGTCCACCCGCCTCTTGAGGATTGACCACAAGTTCTCAATGGGATTAAGATCTGGGGAGTTTCCAGGCCATGGACCCAAAATTTCAACATTCTGGTCCCCGAGCCACTTAGTTATCACTTTTGCCTTATGGCACGGTGCTCCATCGTGCTGGAAAATGCATTGTTCTTCACCAAACTGTTGTTGGGTTGTTGAAAGAAGTTGCTGTTGGAGGGTGTTTTTTGGTACCATTCTTTATTCATGGCTGTGTTTTTGGGCAGAATTGTGAGTGAGCCCACTCCCTTGGATGAGAAGCAACCCCACACATGAATGGTGTCAGGTTGCTTTACTGTTGGCATGACACAGGACTGATGGTAGCGCTCTTCTCCGGACAAGCCTTTTTCCAGATGCCCCAAACAATCGGAAAGGGGCTTCATCGGAGAATATGACTTTGCCCCAGTCCTCAGCAGTCCATTCACTATACTTTCTGCAGAAGATCAATCTGTCCCTGATGTTTTTTTTGGAGAGAAGTGGCTTCTTTGCTGCCCTTCTTGACACCAGGCCATCTTCCAAAAGTCTTGGCCTCACTGTGCGTGCAGATGCACTCACACCTGCCTGCTGCCATTCCTGAGCAAGCTCTGCACTGGTGGCACTCCGATCCCGCAGCTGAATCCTCTTTAGGAGACGATCCTGGCGCTTGCTGGACTTTCTTGGACGCCCTGAAGCCTTCTTTACAAGAATTGAACCTCTTTCCTTGAAGTTCTTGATGAACCTATAAATTGTTGATTTAGGTGCAATCTTAGTAGCCACAATATCCTTGCCTGTGAAGCCATTTTTATGCAATGCAATGGGCTGCACGCTTTTTTGCAGGTCAATGCAGATTTCAAGCATCACCCTTTTAACATGTCAAGTGATTCTAACCCAATCAGCCTGACATAATGATCTCCAGCCTTGTGCTCGTCAAAGAGTTAACAAGATGATTACTGAAATGATCTCAGCAGGTCCTTAATGACAGCAATGAAATGCAGTGGAAAGGTTTTTTTGGGGATTAAGTTAATTTTCATGGCAAAGAAGGACTATGCAATTCATCTGATCACTCTTCATAACATTCTGGAGTATATGCAAATGCTATTATAAAAACTTAAGCAGCAACTTTTCCAATTTCCAATATTTAAGTAATAACCAAAAACTTTAGCAAATACTGTATACATTACATACATTTTATTTATATATCCAAATAAAAATAGAATATAGATATTCAGTATATGACCCAAAGTAATAACTAACTACTTGAGTACATTTTTTATCCGATACTTTTTTACTCTTACTCAAGTAACTATTCAGACTAGTACTTTTACTTTTACTTGAGTAAATATTTCTTTAGGTACTTTTACTTTTATTTGAATACAGTTTTTGGGTACTCTACCCACCTCTGCAGAAAACAGGAAACAGAAAGAGAAACTGAAGTGTAGTTGAGCTGTTGTGTGTTTCTGTATTCATGCAGTAACATGGCAAGATCCAGATATCTTCAGGATGAGTTCATGTGTGCAGCGTGTCAGGATCTCCTGAAGGATCCAGTGACCATTCCCTGTGGACACAGTTAATGTGAGAGCTGTATTACAAACTGCTGGGATCAGGAGGATCAGAAGAGAGTCTACAGCTGCCCTCACTGCAGACAGACCTTCAGTCCAAGACCTGCTTTAGCTAGAAACACCATGCCAGCTGAAGTGGTGGAGAAACAGAAGAAGAGGAAACGTCCTGCTGACTGTGACAAACTGAAGAACACCAAACTTTCTGCTTACTGTTACACTGAAGATGTGCAGTGTGACGTCTGTACTGGAAAAAAATACAAAGCCGTCAAGTCCTGTCTGATGTGTCTGAACTCTTACTGTCAGAATCACCTGGAACAACATGAGAGCTGGTTTAAAGGAAAGAGACACTATTTGACTGATGCCACTGGACGACTGCAGGAGATGATCTGCCAGAAACATGAGAAGGTCCTTGAGGTTTTCTGTCGCACTGACCAGAAATGTATATGTGTGCTGTGTATGGATGAACATAAAAACCACGACACTGTATCTGCTGCAGCACAGAGGACAGAGAAACAGGTATTTAACACTAGAGATCAAGTTAATACTCAGTGTAGTGATCCAATAGTCTGTTTATATTCTGTGTAGTTGCAGGTTAATTACACAGAAACACTGTCAGTGTGAAGCTCTACATCTGTGTCAGTTTCACTTTCATGATACTTAAGCTTGCAGTGTGAAACAGACCTTAATATCATATCTTAACTTTATAATTTGTGTTTGATTATTGTAACCGATCATCATTTCTGGAGTTTGAACCTACAGCCATTAGATATCAGTTCCACTTTTCTTGTATTCATTGATGATTTAGTTCCAGTTGTTTTCTATGACATTCACTATCATCTGTTTGTCCTGCAGAAGCAGCTGAAGGAGACACAGAAGACTTTCCAACAGAGAATCCAGCAGAGAGAGAAAGATCTTCAGCAGCTGAGAGAGACTGTGGAGTCTCATAAGGTGAGTCTGGAGAAGAAGAGAAGTTTGTCTCCATCTCAGTTCAGACTCACTGAAGCTGAATCACTGTATGTCCTAACAGCGCTCTGCACAGACAGCAGTGGAGGACAGTGAGAGGATCTTAACCAAACTGATACGACTGATCAGAGAACAGGAAAAGACTGCAGTGAGTCGAGCTGAAGGACGACTGGAGCGACTGGAGCAGGAGATCAATGATCTGAGGAGGAGAGACGCTGAGCTGGAGCAGCTTTCACACACACAGGATCACATCCAGTTCCTGCAGGTAACACAGATCTAGAAGAACAGGATCATAGTGGACCTGAGCAGATCCTGCTGTGACAGAGACTCACAGAGAAACATTTCATGAGTGTCTTATTATATAATCATCAGTCAGACTCTCACCTGATCATCTTCTTCTGAAAGAGACGCGCTTACAAATGGCTTTTAGCTCTGGAAATCTCTTAGGATTTCTCTCTCAGCTCTTTCTTCTGAAAGATATATTTAGCTGTCAAACACCACTAGTGCCACCAACAGTTCAAAACTTCACTCACTCAAATTTTTACCATATTTTTCTTTCTGATTTAACATCACTGTGAAATCAGTGAACTCGATAGTACCAATTCTGCGTAACGTTCATCAAAATTGGATCAGGTGATCCTCAAATCTGATAAAACTCTTTTTTTATTAGCCTGTAACACATTGATGATCATAAGGACCCCCAAAAAGTCTTTATATTAGCAATGTTTCAGCATATTGAAACCATACCTGAGTGTGTCTTAAGAGACCCTGTGAAGTTTCAGTGTCTCTAACCACTACACAACGTTATAAATAATGGTCAATCTAAAGTAAGATTTTGAGCTGCTTTTCCTGAGTAAATCCTACTCATACCTACAATGAGACTCCAGTGATGTTTGAGCTGTTAGGGGACATTTATGTTCTTAGCAGATGTTTTATCATCCAAACTATTTCCTAGAAAGTTCACATATAGTGTAAGTGGAAAATATTAGAATCTGTAGCTCTACTCTGATATAATGAATATGAGAAGAATGAAGCTGATGCTGTGAAAGTGCTGGATTGAGGTGAGTTACTAAAGATCGGTCGAGTCAACAAGAGACGCACAAATCTGATGTTCCTGCAGGTTATTGGGTGAAGTGTGGAGCTGATGAGTTTGATTTCTGTTTTCTGTAGAGTTTCCAGTCTCTCTCAGCACCTCCTGAATCTACAGACAGAAATGATGATCCCTTCAGTTCTCTCTTTTCTTCTGATGGTCTGAGAGAATCTGTCCATCAGCTGAGAGACAAACTGGAGGATTTCTGCAAAGAGGAGCTCAAGAAGATCTCAGACAGAGGTAAAGTCCTGGAGATTCATCTGCTCTCAGAAACCAGTCCATCATCATCTCATATCATGGAGAACATCATATCAGAAATGTCTTAGGAATGAATGCAGGATCATGAGAATCACACTGTTCATGTCTGTTGATTTCCACAGAAACACTCACCAACATTGTTCCCAGAACCAGGAACGACTTCCTACAATGTAAGTCAGTAAGAAAACAAGCAGAAACCTTGCTGAGTGTGTTCATGTTCTTCTTGTACAACGTGACAGAAGAATTTTATAACTGATGATGTAAATGATGATTTGCACTGATATCTGGTCATCTGTACTGAGACACTGATGATACACTGAACATGAAGAGTTCAGCTACATGAAAAGATCAAACAGATTCATAATTCCTGATTCTGATGTGTTTTATCTCCATCAGATTCCCATCAGCTCACTCTGGATCTGAACACAGCATATAAACGCCTCCGTCTGTCTGAGAACAACAGAGTGATTACTGTCACTGGCACAGATCAGTCTTATCCTGATCATCCAGACAGATTTGATTATTTGTGTCAGGTGTTGTGTAGAGAGAGTGTGTGTGGACGCTGTTACTGGGAGCTGGAGTGGAGTGGAGATAATGGTGTGTGTATATCAGTGTCATATAAGAGCATCAGCAGGAAGGGAGGGGCTAAAGAGTGTGTGTTTGGATTTAATGATCAGTCCTGGAGTTTGTTCTGTACTCCCTCCAGATACTCATTCTGGCACAATAAGAATGAGACTGCTCTCTCTGTGAAGTCCATCTTCAGTAGAATAGGAGTGTTTGTGGATCACAGTGCAGGAACTCTGTCCTTCTACAGCGTCTCTGACACAATGAGCCTCATCCACACAGTCCAGACCACATTCACTCAGCCGCTCTATCCTGGGTTTGGATTTTAATCTGGATCATCAGTGAAACTGTGTTGATGAATCAGAATAAACTGAAGAGAGATTCTACCCATAATGCTTTGAGCTGCATGATGAATAAATAACAGTGAGATGTTATAGAGTCTCTTCTTTTCTCTTCATGACATTAATACTGCAGCTGCACTTCTGTCAGTTAAATAACATGTCAGAATAAATGTGTGTAATAAATCCTCATATAGTGTGTTTGTTTAATAATAATAATGTATTCTATTATAGAACAGAGGTTAAAACATGAAAAACAAAGATGTTTATCTGAACGTTTAATAATGCAAACAGGTTTTCTGTAAGGGGGGGTAAGTTTAGGGGATAGAAAATGACATTTGGGTGATAACAACAGAAGTAGTCTATGGAAGTCCCCTCAATTCACAAAAACTCAACATTTGAGAGACAGAGAGAGAGAGCGCACTGGTATATATGGTTTATGAGGACACAAATGTTTGTAACAACATAGTAAAACTTACCTGGTTTATGAGACACTTCCTGTGTCCCCGTTAAAACAAAAGGCTTAAAAAAAAAACACATACAAAATGATGTTTTAACATGAAATTCAATATATTGCCAATATGTTTTCTGTGAAGGGTAGGTTTAGAGGTAGGGTTGGTGTAGGGATAGAAAAAATACAGTTTGGTACAGTATAAAACACCATCTACACCCATGGTATTGAAAATCCCCATTCCCGGCATCAAATTTCTTCCTTCATGTTCCACAACACAACACGCTTTCCCGGGGTGGGGTGGTTGTGTAGATTTGTTTTGTTTTGTGGCTCGACAGAGACCTGTGTTTATGGTTATGGGATCATTGTGGGATCAAAAGTCCCCACTGGGAGGAAAAGTAAGGAATTCCTAACATTTTTGAGGGATTAAAACATATACAAAATGCTAAATGAGTTTTATATTTCCGAAGTGGTGAAAATGCATACCGGTTTTTTTTGTAAGGGTAGGATTGGGTTAGGGGATAGAAAAATTTTATTTTTCTCAGCATAAAAAACAATAGAAATAGTCTGTGGAAAGTCCCAAAATAACTTCCGAGCACACAAACCACCTAACGTGTGTGTCTGTGTGCATTGTGTATATACAGTGGGTATAGAAAATTATTCATAACACTTTAAATTTTTTACTCTCTTGTTAATATTTCATTAGCCAAGCCAGCCAATTTGCTAAAATCATTCAAAGTTCATTTTTTTTCTCCTTTCCTCATTAATCTGTCCAACCACACAAAGCCGCACAAATCAACAACGGTTGGGGGGGCGAGTCTACCCCGCGACGTGCCATGTTTGAAAGAAAAACAGACAGATGTTGACATTTTTTTGTGCAGGATTATTAAAAATGAACAAAACCCCCCTGAAGAACATATCACATGGTACTAAGTATTCAGACCGCCTTGCTCAGTATTAGTCTTATACCGAAGCAACCCTTTGCCTAATAAGCAATGAGTCTTTTTGGGAAAGATTCAAAATGTTTTGCACAGCCCTGTATTGGGGTCTCCTCTGCCTTATTCTCCTCCTTGCAGGATCCTCTCCAGTTCTGTCAGGTTGGATGGTGTAAACGTTTGGTGGACAAGCCATTTTCAGGTCTCTCCAGAGATGCTCAATTGGGTTTAAGTCAGGGCTCCCTCCGCTGGCCATTTTCCAAGAACAGTCACGGAGTTGTTGTGAAGCCACTCCTTCGTTATTTTAGCTGTCGTGTGTTCGGGGTCATTGTCTTGTTGGAAGGTGAACCTTTAGGCCCCAGTCTGAGGTCACCTGAGCACTCTGGAGAAGGTTTTTCCGTCCAGGATATCCCTGTACTTTAGGCCACCGCATTCATCTCACATTCCCATCGATTCCCCTGATTTGCACAACCAAGTCGTCCTGTCCTTGCAGCTGAAAAAACACCCCCCACGCATGAAGGCTGCCAATACCACCAGGCTTCACTGTTTGGGACTGTCAGTGGACCCAGGTTGATGAGAAGGGTGCCTCGGTTTTCACCCACACATACCGGCTTAGAATAAGGGCAAAAAGTTTTATGTCTTGGTATCTCAATCACGACCATAGAATCTTATTGCTCTGTTTTTTAGCACCAATGCTCCCCCATGCGGGCTATTCGTGTGTCGAGTGCAAGTTGCTGAGGAGGAGGCTTACGTCGGGACCCACTCTGCACTTAAAAGCCCCGACTGGTGGAGGGCTGCAGGCAGTGATGGTTGACTTTCTACAACTTTCTCCCATCTTCCCGACAGCTGCATCTCTGGAGCTCAGCCACAGGTGATCTTTGGGGGGGTTCTTCTTTACCTCTGTCTCACCAAGGCTCTTCTCCCCCAATAGATCAGTTTTGGCCGGACGGCCCCAGTCCAGCAGCTAAAGGGTTCTGGTCGTCCCAAACATCTTCCAGTTTTAAGGATTATGGAATGGCCACTGTGTGCTCCTTATGGAACCTGTAAGGTGCAGCAGAAGTTTTTTTTTTTTGTTGTAACCTTGGCAAAGATCTGTTGCCTTGCCACAATTCTGTCTCTTGAGCTCTTCCAGGCAGTTTCCTCCTTTGACCTCATGATTCTCTCTCATTTGCTCGCCATGCAACAGTGAGCTGTAAGGGTGCATTATATATCGAGGTGTGTGCGGCGTTTCCTAATCAAGATCAATCACGTAGTAATCAAAATAACACAGACATGCGTGACTCAAATGAAGGTGTAGAAACCAATCTCCAAGGATGATCGACAAAAGAAATGGACAGGGGCCCCTGATGGAACAGGTATGAGTGTCGTCACAGCAAAGGGTCGGAATAATTAGGACCATGTGATATATTCTATTTCACGTTTCTTTTTTTTTTTAATAAATCTGCAAAAATGTCCAACAATTCTGTGTTTTTCTGTCAATATGGGGTGCTGTGGTGTACATTAATGAGGGAAAAAAATTAAACTAAATGATTTAGGAAAATTGCGGCTAATATAACAGGAGTTTGAAAAATTTAAGGGGGGGGGGTACTTATGAATACTTTCCCTACCCACCTGTACATTATATAATAATCTACACATATATATCTATATGATCTCTATATACTACACCTATAATATAGACCACACATTATATATATATATACACCACAAGCATATATATAGCTATACTCTACACCCAGATATATTATCTAGATACACACACATATAAAATACACATACATATCTATAGGGTACTACATACATACATACATATAATACATACATACATACATAATCTATACATACATTTACATACTATAACATACATACATTACATACAAAATACATACATACATTACATAACATATACATACATACATACACAACATATATATACATACATACATACATTATATATACATTACATACTACATACATATAAACATACATAACATATATATAGATATGATATTATAGATAGAATATATATATATATAAATAGATAAATATTTACCTATATATAATTGAATGAATGACGATGATGAATTGTTGTGTGTTGAGTGGCCTGTGTTTATGTGCACAGTTGTGGGGACCCAAAAGGATAGTAAAACCTGAAATTTTTGAACATTTGTGGGGACCAGCCCTGTGTAAAAATGTCATCGAAGTCTATGGAAAAATCCCACAATTCAAGGAAACAACGGTTGATGTGGTGTGTGTGGTGTTTTTTGTGTTGTGTGTTTTGTGGTGAGTGAGAAGAGAGATATGGAATGTTGTCCTTCTTTAGGTAACATTGTGGGAACCAACTGTCCCCACAAGGGGATAGTTAAAACCTCAAATTTCTGGGGGAACAACAATATTTAAAATATTAAGTTTTAAAAAATGAGCAGTGGGGGGGGTGTTTGTAAGGGGTATGGCTTGGGTTAGGGGCAAAAAAAAAATTGTTTTTTCACCATTTTAAAAAAAAATATATAGAAGTCCTGAGGAAAATCCCCACAATTTTACAGGAAACGTAATTGTGCGGGTATACCACACGCGCAAAAAACAGTCGTGGGCAAAAAACAAGTTTTTGGCCATTGACCTGAATTTTGGGTTTTGTCAGAGGTTTCGTTTTTCAGTATTTGTAGATTATTTTTCCACATTTTTCTATGGTATACTGAAAAACAATGATAAGCATAGGCATTTATTGGCAAAAAATATATTTACAGTGATGACCCTTGTCCTTCATAACCTCTGCAGTTCGCTCTGGCATGATGGATATTAGCGTATAGGCCTAAATCCGGGGACGATCCATTCTGCCTGTAGTTGATCACAATTTGTGGCTTCTGCATTGTCCACACTCCGAATTTTAAGGACTGACCCCAGGTTCTCTAGTGGATTGAGATCCGGAGTTGGCCTGGCCACGGATTTAAAAATTTTCAGCGTAATGATCTTCGCGTCCACTTATTTAGCACTCTTGCTTTGTGACATGGTGCTCCATCAGGCTGGAAGATGCACGGATCATCACCAAATTGCTCATGGATCATTGGAAGTCACTCTTACAGAATGTTTTGATACCATTCTTTATTCATGGTGTTGTTTTTGGGCGCGCAATTTTGAGAAAAAATTCAGAATTGTGAGACAAAAAAGTCACAAATACTGTTATGAAAAAAGCTTAACTTACCTAAAATAAAAGTACTCATTAAAGCTGTTATGAAAACAGGTTATGGTACCTTTAAGAAAGGTTCTGGTTAATGTTGTGTTTTTCCCTTTAGTTAGCGTGTGTTTTGCTGTATAGGAAAACGGGGACCAGTTGCTTTTTTCGCTGTTCAGAGTGTAATGTTAAGAGATTGCGATAGTAAAGTCCCTGATGTGCTAAACTCTGACTGGACTCCATTTATTACATATTTGGCAACGAGGATAACACGACACAGTTCAGCTAACAAATCGTATGGGTTGGCGACAGTGAAGTAACCTGCACGGATTGATTATATTGAAAAAATGGCGCATGTTCGGAACTGTGGGGGGAATTTGTGGAAGACAGTTGTGACAACTGGCTGGAGTAATACGGAGCGTTTGGAGCATTTTTGGAGCTTCGCCGCGAAATGAGATCACTGATGAAGATAAAAAGCGCTCTATCTTGTTAAGTGTCTGCGGAGCAAAAACTTACAAGCTCATGAGAAACTTAGCAACGCCGCGGAAGCCGGGGGAGAGACTTGCCGTACAAAGATTTTAATCGACCCTTGATCCCACTAGAACCACCACAGCCCTAAACCTTTCAGTGATAGTTGCAGCGTTTCAAGTTCCACAGCCATTTTCGTAAGTCTGGTGACTTCTATTGCAAAGTTTGTGGCCGAGCTTCGCCCAGCTTTCTGAGCTGATTGCGAGTTTGGGGCCGCATGCTGGAGGACATGCTGCGGTGATCGCCTAGTGTGCGGGATATTAATGATGATGTAATTCAGCGTAGGCTGCTGGGGGAGCAACGCTTTCATTCACAAGGCAATGGAGATTGCACAAGGTATGGAGTCGGCAGCATTACATGCCAAAGACATTCAGAAAGCAAACAGCAGTGCACAGAGTGATGTGTTTCAGGGTGACTAAGGCTGCTAAAGGGAAAGCAGTAGAATGTTTACGATGTGTGGGGGAGCTCTACTTTGCACCTTCCTTGTTATATTCAAAGAGGGCAGTGTGCCAGAATTGTGGCCAGAAGGGACCATTTGGCAAAAAGGAAAGCAGGAGTAACAAATGGAAAGTCAAAAACTCCAGTTGGAGAAGTGAGGTGACGCACCAGTGAGCGCGAAGCAGATCAAAACCTGGACAGAGAGAGAACAAAGTCTGTCAAAATTCAAAAGATTTATCCTCCAGGGCTGGCCGGCCGTTGTGGACAGAGAATTGAACCTTTTGAGAAAAGGGAAAATGAGCTCTCAGTTCAGGAGGGTTGCATCTTGTGGGGTCAAGATGGTGGTAGACCGCCACCAGCAGCCAGAGTGCTGGCAGGAGGTCCACATAGCCCATCCGGGGGTTCATGCATGAACAGCCTAGCAGGCATCGTCTGGTGGCCAAATATGGATCGAGATACGAAGACAAGGTTCAGCACTGCAGGAGTGCGGAAAACCAAAAAATGCCCCCACCATTCCTCTTCAGCCTGGGGAAAGGCCCTAGTAGGCCTTGGTCTAGGTTGCCTGTTGATTTTGCCGGGCCCATTCATGGGGCCGAATTTCTTAAGTCATGGTGAATGCCTGCAACCAGTGGCTGGAAGCACACATCTTGAAAACCTCACGCGTCCCCGTGACAATTGACACACTGCGACAAGTGTTTTCTATTCATGGTTTGCCGGATGTATGTGTCTCTGAAATGGGGCCAACTTTTACGGGAGAGTTTTTCCCAAAATTTCGAAGAAGAATGGGGGTAATTATACATTTCCGTCCAGCCCCTTTTCCCCCTGCGGGCTTCAAATGGGCTGGCCGAGAGAGCGGTGCAGACGCTGACGGAGGGTTTAAGAAAAGTCCAGGGGCAACATGCGAAACTATCTATCTCTTTTCTGGTTGCAGTACCGAGTACCCACAGACATACTACTGGTCTAGCACCGCAGAGATGTTGCTGGGGCGGAGAACCAAGAATCTCATCTTGGGAGTTTTGCTGCATCACGGGGACGTGGGGAGGGAAAGTGAGATCCAGCAACGAGCAGAAAGCTTGGGCATGATATACAGGCATGCAAGAGAACGGAGTTTTTCAGAGAGGGGGAGGCCTGTCTTTGTCAGTAATTTGCGCCAAGAGTCAGCGCTGGTTACCGGGATCAATATTCAAAGAAAGTGGTCCTTCGCTCTTGTGATGTTGAGACTATCAACGGGCGGGAAGTCCGAACGTCATCATGATCATCTTAGAAACCGGCACGCGTCAGAGAGCATTGGAGTTGGTTTTCGAGCAAAAGCTGCTGGATTTGGAAACAAGGAGAGTTTCCGAGTTCAAAAGGAGATGCTGGGGCCCTCAGCACTGCCATCCCACAGAGTTGGAGGGGAGACGGTTGTGCAGTGCCAGTTGGAGACCCTTTGCCCAGGGACAGTGTACCCACCCCCACTTGGGGAAATTGCAGAGACTGTTCGGAGATCACAACGACAGAAGAAAGGAACCTTAAAGGCTGAAGTTGTTAGCTCATAGTGGGAATGAGAGTTAAATAGTCGGTACAGGGGTCTTAAAGAGGAAGTTTTGATTTAATTATGTTGAGGGGATAATGTTCATGCTTTGGAGGGAGAGATGTTATGAAAACAGGTTATGGTACCTTTAAGAAAGGTTCTGGTTAATGTTGTGTTTTCCCTTTAGCGTGTGTTTTGCTGTAAGGAAAACGGGGACCAGTTGCTTTTTTCTGTTCAGAGTGTAATGTTAAGAGATTGCAATAGTAAAGTCCACCATTTTCAAAACTCATCCAGTAGCCCAAAAATTACAGTAGCGTTCACCTTTTCTTCTCCGAACAATTGATTTTCCAGATGTCCCAAACAGTCGGAAGGGAACTTCAGAGAAAATAACTTTGCACCAGTCTTCTGCTGTCCAATCCTTGTACTCCCTGCAGGATTTCAGTCCGTCCTGGCGTTTTCTTGAGACAAGTACTTTTTTGCTGTCCTGTACTTGGATACCAGGCTACGTCCAAAGATGTTTTATCGCGGTTTTGAGGTAAACCATTGCTAACAAAGAACACAACGATTGGAAGTGCTTTCCCTCTCCTTTTTAAAGTCAAGCCGTCAAGTCACCTTTATCATACAGTACAAACAAAAAGATTTGAGCCGCGCTTAACTTCATCAGCCATTAATTAGGAAAAACAGTGCTAATGCAAAATGACTGTTGTGCTGCAGATCATCATTGAATTCAGTGATGTCATCATGCAGCCCAGCCCACAACGGTATCCGTGCAACGGCCGCAACGTTTCAATACGTCGTGTCGGTTGTCCCCAACTAAGCAAAGCCAGAGGCTTACAGCCGCAAGGGAAACTCAACCAGCGACAGAATGGGAGAAAAACTTTTGGGGAAAAACCAGGCTCAGTCGGGGGGCAGTGCTCTACACTGACCAGAGCCGAAACCAGTTAGTTTAATTCCAGTCTGCAGCAAAGTCAGATTGTGCAGAAGAATCATCTGTTTCTGTGTGCTTGTCCAGTGGTTGCCTCTGGGATCTGTCTCTCTGGGGCTCTAGTTGTCCTGGTCTCCGCCAAGTCTTGCAGGGCTGTAGAGGTCCTTTTCTAGGTGCTGATCCACCATCTGGTCTGGATATCGATACTCGGGATCCGAGGGTGACTGCAGTGACACCTCTGACTTGATAAAGAACAAACTTACCCAATAAAGCATTAATGAAAATCCAACCGCTTGAGGCCATAAACGCATGGATTAACATTTCTGCATTTGACATTGAGAGCATAGGCCATAATTTAGATATATTTTTTTGAGACCGGGAAAATGCAGTTTCACAAATGCTAGAAACAGTAGCTTTCTGGCTGAAAGATTGCTATCAAATAGTACAACTCTGGGTTCCTAACTGATGAATAAAGAATTGACAGAGCAGCCATCAGCGCTTAGACGAAAAGCCGCTCTAGGTTATTACCATGCAGAGGCTTGTGTCCTATAACTAACACCTCTGTTTTTTTTCAGAACTTAGCAGTAAATTCCTCCTCATCCAGTTTTTTATATTGACTATGCATTCCATTAGTTTTTTTCAAATTGGTATGTTTAGCCCGGACGCTGAAGAAATATAGAGCCGAGTATCATCAGCATAACAGTGCATTGGCAACACCATGTTTCCTGATGATATTTCCAAGGGCATCAATAAAGCGTGAAGAGTAATGAGAAACTAGTACTGAGACCTTGAGGTACTCCATACTGCACTTGTGATCGATATGACATGCCTCTTCATTCCTGCTCACAATTGATGGTGGTCATATAAGTATGAGTTTAAACCATGCTAATGCACTTCCATTAATGCCAAAAAGTGTTCTAGTCTATGCAAGAAAGAATGGGTGTTGTCAATTAGTGTCGAGCGCTAAAATTAAGATCCATTAGTACTAATGAGAGATATAACCACCATCAGATGATAAGAGCAGGTAATTTGTAACTCTAAGGAGAGCAGTCTCAGTACTATGATACGCCTCTAAATCCTGACTGGAAATCCTCACAGATACCATTTTTCTCTAAGAAGGAATATAATTGTGGAGGATACTACCTTTTCTAGTCTCTTGGACAGAAAAGGGAGATTCGAGATCGGGTCTATAATTAACTAGTTCTTTGGGGTCAAGTTATGGTTTTTTTGATGAGAGGCCTAATAACAGCCAGTTTGCAGCGGTTTGGGGATATATCCCAATGACAGTGAGGAATTACACAATTGTCAGAAGAGGATCTTATGACTTCTGGGAAGCACCTCTTTAGAGTTTTTAGATGGAATAGGGGTCCTAACATACATGTTGTTGGTTTTAGATGATTTTAACAAATTTATATACCTCTTCCTCTCCTCTATAGTGCCAGAATGAGTGAGGAACTGTTCCTCGGGGGGATCTTATATTGCATACAGTTCGATGCAATACTGTAGCTAATGACTGCATGGTTACAATTTTATCTCTAATAGTATCGATTTTTAGAAGTAAAGTAGCTTCATAAAGTCATTACTGCAATGATGTTGGGGAAATTTTTCATTAATTTAGCCACTGTATTATACCACGGTGTCAGACTGTTTTCCTTAACCTTCCTTAACGTAAAGGAACAACTGTATTTAAAATACTAGAAAGAGAGATTCCATAGTTTCTGTTACATCATCAAGTTGTTCTGAGGTTTTGATAAGGGCAAGGAATCGTGGATACATCAGGAAGATTACTTATTGCATCTGTTTTTTTATTGGTTGAACCTCAATTAAAATTGTTGATCTTAATTGGTTTTTGGACGTTTTTTTGTTATTTCTGTTCGGGGACCAGGGGACATAGTCTCTATAGTGTGATATCTAGGTGAACGAGTTTCTCTATGTGCTGAGACTTAACTACTTCTGTGACTGGAGCGGCTAGCCGGCGACGGTCAGGTTAGCCAGTCGTCTGCGTCCTGAACCTGGGGCCCCAGTTAAGTCAAGAATCCAACGCTAAGACTATGTGCCATATTGCTAGAGAGAAGAGCGGCACCACCCCAGGAGGGATGAAGACCATCTCTTTTCAACAGGTCAGGTCTGCCCCAAAAGCTTGTCCAACTGTCTATGGAAACCATGTTATTCTGGCGGGTACCAATTAGACATCCAGCCATTGAGTGATGACACTCGCTATGCAGTCTCATCAACCTCGGTAAGCAGGGAGGGGCCAGAGCATATACAGTGTCTGAAATTGTGCTTGCAAGTGCACAACACCTCTTTAATGTTTTTTTTAGTTGATCTCCCAAGACCAGCGAAGTCAAACAGTCGATTAGGCCGGGCCGGGGGTGTCCGTTACGATTTATATAGACCTAGCCCTTGGGCAGATTTGGTGGTCGCTGCCAGTGATTTACTGCGCATTGAACTAGGCGTGCGAGCAATAATTGCGTCCTTTCTTTTTTCGTCATGCTAAAACAACATTTAAATTGCATCTGCATCACTGTAAGGGTAGGTTTTGGAGGTGTGGGGATTTTAGGTATAGACTTTAATCAACAACACAATCTAATAGGCTCAGAAAAAATAGATTCATTGTTGGTTTTTCATGTAAAGTATTCGCTTCTAGCTTCCACCCAAAAGAAATATGAACAGGACATAAAGTACTGTACTGTATGCATGACTCTAAGGGTAGGTTTAGGGTTATGGTATGTGTAGATGTTAATAAACCATACTTTTATCAACAGCATTTTTTCGTTGTCGAATTGTACTCAAACCGGCACTGTTTTACATGGAGGTAGGAAAATCTGACAGCGTAGGGCGGTACAACATCGACAGAACAAGGGAGGACCGGCATGAATACACAATCTTACTGTATTTACGTTTAGCATTAGCCATGACTTTAAATTTGGCCAAGATGTCCACGGCGCTGCTGGCTTCCTCTGTAAACCATTGGACTATGGTGGCTGGTGTTGGGAAGGGAATGCTATATGGCACGTTCCGTACAATAGAATCGCCAATAACTAGAACACTTTCATCAGGTTTCTCTCAGTGGGTGCATCACTGAGTGGTGAGAACCGCTGTTTAATGTTTTGAATGGAACAGAAGAGCGGTGTTTAGACCCCACGACTGTGCTGCCTCACAGTCACCCAGTTGTCCTGCTGCAAAGGCCCTGTTACCGGAACCGAACAACGGTGATGTACAGGACTCCCTGAGCTAGACGCATCCAAAGCCTTATCTAGAGCCCTCACATTCTTACTGTCCCTCAATTAAAGTTTGGAGTGCGTGTCTCTAATTCTGAAATCTTCTCTGTCAGCCTAACTATTTCCCTGCATTTATCACATGTGAATCCCTCATCATCACCGACAGAGATAGATAAACTATACATGTGGCAAGCAGCATGCAAATAACAATAGCAGAGGAGTAAACAAAAGAAGCCATTACTCACAGTGCTTGATGGAAAAGATTCTTACTACCAGTTGTTTGATGAACTTGTGAAAAACTGGAGAGAGAGAGGAGAAAAGAAAACAGCAATAGGCACGAGTGGAAACGCTAATGACAAGCTAATGAGTGCTAACGCTATGCAGGTGCACTGCACTGGCGGATTTTATTGGAAAAATAAAAGTGAACGATCAAATTAATCAGATTAGACTGATAGATAATATCAGAAATATGGTGGGAATTAAGTTATATTTTATCACTTTATACAACAGAGAGTGATAGTAAGATAAAAAAGACAGAAAAAACAAAGCTACACGGAGCTACGATCAAAAAACAGCAGCAAGGCCATGTGATGATGATGTCATTGAGTCAGATTGAGTTAGACCTATCGAACTGCGCCATCTAGAGTTTCATGCCAGAACTCATTTTATTTATTTATCAAATTATTTATTTATCATTTATTTATCATTATTTATTTATCAAATAAACATTTCCTAATCTGTGTCCTAAACTCCTGAAACATTGGTGTCTCATATTTTAGAGCAGTCACCGCAATTTATGAAAGAAGTCAATTAAATTAAACTGTATATGGGTTGTGTATGTGGTGAAAATAATCAAATGTAAATCCCCTTCGTAATCTTTTAACATTTTTGTAAGTAACTGTAATTTAATTACATATTTTTCTCAGTAACTGATTACAGTTACATTTATTTTGTCATTAAATTATGCAATTCCGTTACATGTAACTTATTAATCCCCAAAACTGCACCTCAAATACCGAACCAGGAAACAGGAAACACGTGTGTTCAGAGAAAGAGAAACTAAAACTGAGGTTGAGCTGTTGTGTGTTTGAGTCTCTGTAATACAGCAGTAAAAAATAATGCACAGAAGCTAGAATTTTTTCAGGATGAGTTTTTGTGTCCAGCGTGTCAGGATCTCCTGAAGTATCCAGTGACCATTCCCTGTGGACACAGTTACTGTAAGAGCTGTATTACAGACTGCTGGGATCAGGAGGTTCAGAAGAGAGTCTACAGCTGCCCTCAGTGCAGGCAGACCTTCAGTCCAAGACCTGATTTAGCTAGAAACACCATGCTGGCTGAAGTGGTGGAGAAACTGAAGAAGAGGAAACGTCCTGCTGACTGTGATGCTGGAGCTGGAGATGTGCAGTGTGACGTCTGTACTGGAAGAAAATACAAAGCGTTCAAGTCCTGTCTGATGTGTCTGAAATCTTACTGTCAGAATCACCTCGAACAACACGAGAGTAGGTTTAAAGGAATGAGACACAATTTGACTGATGCCACTGGACGACTGCAGGAGATGATCTGCCAGAAACATGAGAAGCTCCTTGAGGTTTTCTGTCGCACTGACCAAAAATTCATATGTGTGCTGTGTACGATAGATGGACATAAAAACCACAACAAAATTGTATCAGTTGCAGAACAGAGGACAGAGAAAACAGGTATTTTAAACTAGACACTGACACTGAAAATATTGCTGACCCCTCGTTTCATGTCACCATTATTTATCTAGCGCTTTTAAACAATACAGATTGTGTCAAAGCAGCTTTACAGTATTAAATAGAAAAAATTGTGTCAATAATGCAGAAGGACAATAGTAAACACTCAATTTTCAGTTGAAGGCAGTTCATCATTGAATAGTTGCCGACAGCAGAAAGGAACCAAAACTCCATTGGTGACAGAATGGAGAAAAAAACCTTGGGAGAAACCAGGCTCAGTCGGGGTGCCAGTTCTCCTCTGACCAGACTAAACCAGCAGTTCAATTCCAGGCTGCAGCAAAGTCAGATTGTGCAGAAGAATCATCTGTTTCCTGTGGTCTTGTCCCGGTGGTCGTCTGAGACAAGGTCTTTACAGGGGATCTGTCTCTGGGGCTCTAGTCCTGGTCTCTGCTGACATTCAGGGCTGTAGAGGTCCTTTCTAGGTGCTGATCCACCATCTGGGCTGGATACGCACTAGATCAGGGTGACTGCAGTGACCATCTGATCTTGATACAGACTGGATCTGGTGGCTACGGTGACCACGGAATAAAAGAGAAACAGATTAATTTTAGCGTAGATGCAATTCTTCTAACGATGTAGCAAGTACATCGGGTGTTATGGGAAGTGTTCCCGGTTCCGGTTTGCCTAATTAATGCAGCCTAAAAATCCTTTAACGGATTTGAATATTAGAAATGTGTTAGTGTGTTATGTGTAAACTAGGTTAAAGAGATGGGTCTTTAATCTAGATTTAAACTGACAGAGTGTGTCTCCCTCCCGAACAACGTTAGGTAGGTTATTCCAGAGTTTGGGCGCTAAATAGGAAAAGGATCTGCCGCCCACAGTTGACTTTGATATTCTAGGTATTATCAAAAAAAAACAATAGTTTTGAGAACGCAGCCGACGTGGAGGACTATAATGCAATAAGAGCTTGTTCACATACTGAGGTGGCTAAACCATTCAGGGCTTTATAAATAATAAGCAAGATTTTAAAATCTATACGATGTTTGATAGGGAGCCAGTGCAGTGTTGACAGGACCGGGCTAATATGATCATACTTCCTGGTTCTAGTAAGAACTCTAGCTGCTGCATTTTGGACTAACTGTAGTTTGTTTATTAAGTGTGCAGAATAACCACCCAATAAAGCATCACAATAATCTAACCTTGATGTCATGAACGCATGAATTAGCATTTTTGCATTTGACATTGAGAGCATAGGTCGTTATTTTGATATATATATTTGAGATGGAAAAATATGTGTTTATGTCAGCACCCATACCACTTATACACATATCACTTTTATGACACTTAAACTTGTAGTAATTCATGTATGATGATTGTAACTGATCATCACTTCTGGAGTTTAAACCTACAGCCATTAGTTATCAGTTCTTCTTTAACTAAATTCATCTGTTCACATGATGATTTAGTGCCAGTAATTTTCTGTGAGATTCACTATCATCTGTTTGTCCTACAGAGGCAGCTGAAGGAGACACAGAAGATGTTCCAGCAGAGAATCCAGCAGAGAGAGAAAGATCTTCAGCAGCTGAGAGAGACTGTGGAGTCTCAGAAGGTGAGTCTGGAGAAGAAGAGAAGTTTGTCTTCGTCTCAGTTCAGACTCACTGAAGCTGAATCACTGTGTGTCCTAACAGCGCTCTGCACAGACAGCAGTGGAGGACAGTGAGAGGATCTTTACTGAGCTCATCCGCTCATCCATTGAGAGAAGCTGCTCTGAGCTGATACGACTGATCAGAGAACAGGAAAAGACTGCAGTGAGTCGAGCTGAAGGACGACTGGAGCGAATGAAGCAGGAGATCAATGATCTGAGGAGGAGAGACGCTGAGCTGGAGCAGCTTTCACACACACAGGATCACATCCAGTTCCTGCAGGTAACACAGATCTAGAAGAACAGGATCATAGTGGACTTGAGCAGATCCTGCTGTGACAGAGACTCACAGAGAAACATTTCACTAGTGTCTTATTATATAATCATCAGTCAGACTCTCAGCTGATCATCATCTTTTGAAAGAGACACCTCTTACAAATGGCTTTCAGCTCTGGAAATCTCATGGGAATAATTTCTCTCTGAACTACTGGAAGATATATTTATTGGTCAACTACCACTACCACCACTAACAGTTCAAAACTTCATTAACATTTCAACTTTTACCTAATTTTTCCCTCTGATTTATTATGTCACGGTAAAAAACAGTGAACTAATTTTTACAGATTCTGAGTTATGTTCATCAAAATTGGATCAGGTGATCCTCAAACCTGGTTAAATTGGTTTTTATTTGTCTATAACACATTGATGAATTTGACCCCAAACATGAAGTGAGGCTGTATTTTAGCAGTGCTTGTGTGTAATGAAACTAAACCAAACCTGGTCGTGTCTTAAGGGTCCTTGTGAAGTTTCAGTGTCTCTAACCGTTTTAAAGTTATAAACAATAGAATGCTTCTTGTTAGACAGACATTTATGTTCTAAGCAGATTCTTAGCAGATATGGTTTATCATCCAAATGATTCCGCTTGAGCAGTTAGATGGACATTTATGTTCTTAGCAGTTGTTTTATCCATCCAAAACTATTTCCTAGAAAGTTCACATATAGTCTAAGTGGCAAATACTAGAATCTGTAGCTCTAATCTGATGTAATGAATATGAGAAGAATGAAACTGATGCTGTGAAAGGGCTTGATTGATGCGAGTTACTAAAGATCAGTCGAAAAACAAGAGCCGCACAAATCTGATGTTCCTGCAGGTTATTGAGTGAAGTGTGGAGCTGATGAGTTTGATTTCTGTTTTCTGTAGAGTTTTCAGTCTCTCTCAGCACCTCCCGAATCTACAGACGTAAATGATGATCTCTTCAGTTCTCTCTTCTCTTCTGATGATCTGAGAGAATCTGTCCATCAGCTGAGAGACAAACTGGAGGATTTCTGCAAAGAGGAGCTCAAGAAGATCTCAGACAGAGGTAAAGTCCTGGAGATTCATCTGCTCTCAGAAACCAGTCCATCATCTTCTCATATCATGGAGAACATCATATTAGAAATGTCTTAGGAATGAAATCAGGATCATGAGAATCACACTGTTCATGTCTGTTGATTTCCACAGTCACATTCACCTACATTGTTCCCAGAACCAGGAACGACTTCCTACAATGTAAGTCAGTAAGAAAACCAGCAGAAAAACTCACTGTGTTCATGTTCTTCCTGTAGAAGGCCAAAGAAGAGTTTTATAATTGATGATGTAAATGATGATCTGCACAGATATCTGTTCATCTGTGCTGAGACACTGATGATACACTGAACATGAAGAGTTCAGCTACATGAAAAGATCAAACAGATTCATAATTCCTGATTCTGATGTGTTTTATCTCCATCAGATTCCCATCAGCTCACTCTGGATCCGAACACTTTGAATCAATGGCTCCGTCTGTCTGAAAGGAAAAGAGCGATTATTCAAACTAAAAAAAAGCAGCCGTATCCTGATCATCCAGACAGATTTGATTATTGGTTTCAGGTGTTGTGTAGAGAGAGTGTGTGCGGACGCTGTTACTGGGAGCTGGAGTGGAGTGGGACTCGTGTCTTTATATCAGTGTCATATAAGAGCATCAGCAGGAAGGGACGGGGTAATGAGTGTGGGTTTGGATGTAATGATCAGTCCTGGAGTTTGATCTGCTTTCCCTCCAAATACTCATTCAGGCACAATAACATAGAGACTGATCTCCCTGTGAAATCCATCAGCAGTAGAATAGGAGTGTATGTAGATCACAGTGCAGGAACTCTGTCCTTCTACAGCGTCTCTGACACAATGAGCCTCATCCACACAGTCCAGACCACATTCACTCAGCCACTCTATCCTGGGTTTAATGTTGTTAAGAGAGTATCATCAGTGAAACTGTGTTGATGAATCAGAATAGACTGATGAGAGATTCTACCCATAATGCTTTGAGCTGCATGATGAATCAGTAACAGTGAGATAATAAAATAATAATAAAGTCTCTTCTTTTCTCTTCATGAAATTAATAGTGCAACTGAACTTCTGTGAGTAAAATAACGTATAAATGTGTGCAATAAATGAATAAATGTCAGAATAAATGTGTGCAATATATCCTAATATAGACAGTAAGATCAGTGTGTGTGTATGTCCTGCTTGTGTTTCTGTGCTTTTCTCTATTTGTGTTTGATTGAAATCAGTAATTTAGTTTTTAATGTAGTATCACATTAATAATTTCTATTATTACTATTAAAATTACCTTTCAATTCAAATGATCACACACAGTCAATAAATCATTTTCATTATTCATTTCATGTAGCACCGGCCCTTTTCTGTTTTTTTTTTTTGTCTTCTGGTGTCATGCAGTACATGTATTTTAGTACCATGATATTTAAAGGGCTCATTGGATGCCCATTTTCCGCAAGTTGATATTGATTCTTTAATTTAAAGGGCTCATTGGATGCCCATTTTCCGCAAGTTGATATTGATTCTTTAGGGTCTTATTGAAATGTCTACAAAACATACTTTGGTTAAAAATTTCTCAGTGGGTAATGTAAAAAACACCCTTTTTACCCCGTCAAAATCAGCTCTGTTTTCAGCAAGCTGTTCTAGTCCATGTTGCTTTAAATGCTAATAAGCACTGCTGACCCCGCCCCTCTCTTCCGTCAGGTGATGAGCAGACTGTAAACTTAAGCCTCGAAACTTGCTAACTAGCACATATTAGGAAAGGCGATTTGCAAAGATTCATAAAAAACCCTTATACTTACTTTTTCTGTACATGAAGCTGGATCATGAATGATTTGCATGAACATAGACACATTTAGGCAGATCGGGGATCGGCACATTCCCTTCAAAAACGAAAGTAACATTAATCCTCTACGTCTTCAGCAACTTAGATGTCGAGATTAAATGACGACTTCTATGTTCACTATTACATCCAACAACAAAACACCTCAGTCACTTAATCAGAGACATTCTTGTCTTCCCCGACACAGTGGCGGACAGCTCACTCAGGGTGGGTCTAAGGAAAGATATACATTTTGAATTTTTTAAATATTTAAAATATAAATATTGAATTGCAAATGCTAAGATGCATTATTGTATATAATCTTAATTTCTTGTGTGATTGACCTGGTAAATATGCAATTTAAAAATATGAAATTTGCCCACACTGTTATTACTTGATATGCCATACATTAGATATTGGGCCAAAACATATTGTACAAATGTCTTCTAGGTTTTTTTAAGCACTTCCTACTCGAGAAGAACATGAGTGTCTGTAGGTGGAGCACTTCACGGGAGTCCAAAACCAGCCAGCACCAACCACAGCATTCGATCCCAGCCTTCTTGACTCTATACCCAATCTACCAATAAACCTTGACACAAAAAATGCAATCTGGGCACTTAAGAATAGCAAGGATGTAGGCCTGGAAAAGATCCTGTCTGAATTATTCAAATCAGAATCAGAATCAGAAAGAGCTTTGTTGCCAAGCATACTTGTGGCATACAAGGAATTGTATACAAAAATTCCAGTACACAGACACATGTAAATATAAATAGACAAATACTGAAAGTGCACATATCTTAATTAATATATAGACAAATACTGAAAAATAAATCGAAAATTAAATAAACTGTATGTACAGTTGTGCTATAGATGATAGACTGGAATAGAATAGAATGAGATGCAGGGATGTACTAGGATGGAGGTGGTAACAAATAAATAAAATATTATAGCACATTTTTATTGCATAATGTGGGGAACATACAACTGTTCATGAGGTAGATTACCTGGGGGAAGAAACTGTTCTTGTGCCTGGCTGTCCTGGTATTTGTGGCTCTGAAGCGCCGGCCAGATGGTAAAAGTTCTAAAAGGGAATAATTTGGATGGGAGAGATCCAGAGTTATTTTCTGACCCCTTTTCCTCACTCTGGGTGTATACAGTTCTTGAAGTGTGGACAGGGCAGCACCAATAATCCTTTCAGCAGTCCAAACCATTCTCTGTAGTCTTCTGATGTCTGATTTTGTAGCTGAACCAAACAAGACAGTTATTGAAGTGCACAGGACAGACTCAATGACGGCTGAGTAGAACTGTTTTAGCAGTCAATGTGAGTGTCCCACTTCAGGTCCTAGGAGATGGTGGTTCCCAGGAATCTGAATGACTCCACTGCAACAGCGCTGTCTATGATGGTGAGTGGGGGGAGTGCAGGGGGGTTTCTCCTGAAGTTCACTATCATCTCCACTGTTTTGAGCGTGTTCATCTCCAGGTTGTTAAGACTGCACCAGACAGCCAGCTGCTCAACCTCTTCTCTGTAAGCAGACTCGTCACCATCCTGGATGAGACAGATGACTGCAGTGTCGCCTGCAAACTTCAGGAGCTTGACAGAGGGGTCTTTAGAGGTGCAGTCGTTGGTGTAGAGGGAGAAGAGCAGTGGGGAGAGAACACATCTCTGAGGGGCACCAGTATTGATTGAGCGGCTATTTGATATGAATTTCCCCAGTCTCACTAGCTATTGCCTATTTGTCAAAAAGCTGGTGATCCACTGACAGATAGAGCTAGGAACAGAGACCTGGGTCAGTTTGGTCTGGAGGGCTGTTGGGATGATGGTGTTGAAAGCCGAACTAAGTCCACAAACAAGATCCTCACATAAGTCCCTGTTTTGTCCAGATGTTGCAGGAGGAAGTGCCATACCATGTTTACTGCATCATCCACAGACCTGTTTGCTCGGTAAGCAAACTACAGGGGGTCCAGTAAGGGTCCAGTGATGTCCTTCAGATAAAGACAGAAGCAGTTTTTCAAATGACTTCATGACGACAGATGTTAGAGCCACAGGTCTGTAGTCGTTAAGTCCTGTTATCTTGGGTTTTATTGGGTTCATCCTTGGGAACTGGGATGATGGTGGAGCGTTTAAAGCAGGAAGGGACTTCACACAACTCCAGAGATCTGTTGAAGATCTGTGAAAAGATCTGGGGGGCAGCTGGTCAGCACATGTTTTCAGACAGGCTGGTATCACACCATCTGGGCCTGGTGCCTTTCTTCTTTTGTTCTTCCTGAAGACCTGGTGCACATCGTCCTCACTGATTTTAAGTGCAGGAGGCAGGGAGAGGGGGTTGCAGGAAGTGTTAACGGTTGTGTAGCGAGATGTTCAGAATGGGTGTGGAGGGTTTCAAATCTACAATAAAACTCATTCAGGTCTTCAGCAAGTTGTTGATTAGCCTCAGTGCAGGGGGATGGTGTCTTGTAGTTTGTGATGGCTTTCAGACCTTTCCACACTGAAGTTGAGTCATTGGAAGTGAACAGATCTTCCAACTTTTTAGTGTAGCTCCTTTTAGCCACTCTAATGTCCTTATTCAGTGTGTTCATGGCCTGATTGTACAAGACTCTGTCCCCATTTCTGTAGGCTTCCTCTTTGGCCTGTAAACCATGGCTTATTATTGTTCAATGTTAAATAAGTCCTGGTAGGAATGCATATATTCTCACAGAAACTAATATAGTATGTTACAGTCTCCGTGAGTTTGTCCAGATCGGTGGTACCAGCTTCAAAAACACTCCAATCAGTAGCTTGTAAATCCTGCTCTGTTTCATTGGTCCATCTCTTTACAGTCTCTACTAAAGGTTTAGCAGATTTAAGTTTTTGCCTGTATGTTGGTATAAGATGAAACAAACAGGGATCAGAGAGCCCCAAAGTTGCCTATGGGACAGAGTGATATGCATCCTTTATATATGTGGGACATATAACATGCTGTCTGCATTTTGGCAGTTCACAGGAAAAGATTTGCTTTATTAAAGTCCTCGAGAATGATTAAAACAGAGTCCAGGTGTTGTTGCTCTGTCTCTGTAAACTGATAAGTGAGTTTTTGCAAAGCCAGGTTCACGTACGCTTGCGGAGGAATGTAAACACTCCAATGAATGAACGAGTGAAACTCCCGCAGCAAGTAGAACAGTTTACACCTTGAGAAATCTGGCAACCAGTGTATTGTTGATGCCCTGACAGACCAACTTCTTTAAAATCTTTATCGGGTTGAGGTCGGGACTTAACTGGGCCACTCCAAAAGGTGAATTTTGTCTCCAAAGCCATTCTGTGGTAGATTTACTCCGGTGTTTAGGGTCATTATCCTGCTGCATCCCCCAGCGTCTTCTAAGCTTCAGCTTGCAGACAGCCACCTTGAGCTTATCCTGTAGGATATCTTGATAAACTCTTGTTCACAAATCTGTCTAAATCTGTCTTTGTGAGCACTTCTCCTTTGCCGAGATAATCGATCCACCTCACAGGTGTGGCATATCAAGATGCTGATTAGACAGCATGATTATTGCACAGGTGTGCCTTAGACTGGCCACAATAAAAGGCCACTCTAAAATGTGAAGTTTTATCACACAGCACAATGCCACAGATGTTGCAAGTTCTGAGGGACCATGCAATTGGCATGGTGACTGCAGGAATGTCCACCAGAGCTGTTGCCCATGAATTGAATGTTCATTTCTCTACCATAAGCTGTCTCCAAAGGCGTTTCAGAGAATTTGGCAGTACATCCAACTGGCCTCACAACCGCAGACCATGTGTAACCACACCAGCCCAGGACCTCTACATCCAGCATCTTCACCTCCAAGATCATCTGGGACCAGCCACCCGGACAGCTGCTGCAACAGCTGGTTTGCATAACTAAAGAATTTCTGCACAAACTGTCAGAAACCATCTCAGTGAAGCTCATTCGCATGCTCATCATCCTCATCGGGGTTTCGACCTGACTGCAGTTCGTCGTCATAACCTACTTGAGTGGGCAAATGCTCACATTTGATGGCGTCTGGCACTTTGGAGAGGTGTTCTCTTCATGAATGAATACTGGTTTTCAATGTACAGGGCAGATGGCAGACAGCGTGTATGGTGTCGTGTGGGTGAGCGGTTTGCTGATGGCAACATTGTGGATCGAGTGGCCCATGGTGGCGGTGGGGTTATGGTATGGGCAGGTGTATGTTATGGACAACAAACACAGCTGCATTTTATTGATGGCATTTTGAATTCACAGAAATACTAGGGCTGTATTACTCGAGTCCGGACTCGAGACATTTTTCTATCGTCTCGGACTTGTCTCGGACTCGTTGGTGTTTGCACTCTGACTTGTCTCGGACTTGGCTATTGGACTCGCCAAATGTTCTCGTTGGTCTCGACCGAGTCCAGCAAAAAAAAAAAAAAAAATTATCCTTCAAAACAAAAGCACATTTGCATGTCGCGACTGAAAACGTGTGGAAAACGCTAGGCGCGCCGCTTTCTCCTTTTTTCCAAAGCACTCTGTAGCAGTGGTTGATACAGAACGTCATTAATAGGTGGGCCTGGTGAATATACGGAGGGGCCTCTGGTTTTTTAATCTTATACACCTGATTCCCGGGCTCCGTATTAAAGAGCTTTCACACTGCGCGCGGATGCGGTCCGGCAATCCGTTCCATGTTCGGTGCAGTGTCAGAGATCATTTCCGCACCGAGTCTATTTTCTGATGTGGGCTGCACACGCGCTGAAATTAAAGTGACAGGCTGCCAGTGCATGGTTCGTGGTCAAAATGAACACATGATTTTTGACATGAAAATATAATAATCTCACCATAACATGCGTTTAATTAAATAACAATGTAGTAAATCTCACCATAAAT
Organism: Cyprinus carpio; assembly: GCF_018340385.1. Classification (NCBI taxonomy): domain Eukaryota; kingdom Metazoa; phylum Chordata; class Actinopteri; order Cypriniformes; family Cyprinidae; genus Cyprinus; species Cyprinus carpio. The sequence continues at coordinate 29,819,356 of NC_056612.1, read as the reverse complement.
GCATTTAATTTAAATTATACTCTTTTACACAAGTCATCTTTTTTTACTTTAGGATCCGGGGTAAAGCAAGGAAAAATAAATTTACTTCAAACAAGGCGACATAATGAACACTCTCGTCTCATTCCATCGTGACCTTAAATACCATAATAACTCAGGTTGTATTTCGAGCACAGAGCCAGAAGTGCATTCACAAACGTAAACAAACGCCAAAGGAGACGGTGAACATTATACAAAAAGTGGGCAGAATAACACAGATAACAGCCTGTTAGGATGACGCCACAACATAAAAAAGAAACAACAACAGGTCTCATAAAACTTGTTAAAAAAGAGTTTGCTACACCCAACCGAACATGTAATAGCTTTTAATAGCCTATAATAAAAATAACTCGAATCACAGACCATCCTTTCAGAAAAACAGCAGTATGCCATGGCGGGCCAGCATAAAAAAAAACACCAGTGAAAATTTACAACTAAAAAGGGGCAGAATAAACACAGATAACACCCTGGTAGATGATATGATGCAACACATAAAATAAGAAACAACAACAGGTCTCATAAAACTCGTTAAAAGAGTTGCTACACCCAAACTGAAATAACTCGAACTAGGGCTGGGCGATATATCTAACGATATAATCATGAGCATCTAGTCAGTAAAGCCGGTTCCCTGATTAGCGCTAAAATCGCCATCACCTGCTTTCAAATGGAGCGGCATTTAATAGACAGAGCCGTAGTTCACTGACAAGCTAAGCAATATCGCGTTCATTATCGAAGGCGATATACATCTGCATAAATGAACGCGATATTGCGTAGCTTGTCATGGGATCTACGGCTCTGTCATTAAATGCCGCTCCATTTGAAAGCAGGTGATGCGGGGTTTTTCGATTTTAGCGCTAATCAGGGAACCGGCTTTACTGACTAGATGATTCACATCCTTCCCTTAAATATATCACCCAGAACTAACCAGAACCATCCTTTCAGAAACAGCAGTAAATCAGAGCTGGATTCACTCAAAGGCAAAACTAGCACAGTGCCTAGGCCCGATGGGCGGTATGGGGCCCAGACAGAGGGACAAAAAAAATTATAAATAATAATAAAAAATAAATAAAAATAAAATAAAATGTACAAATGTCCTATCCTACAATTTATTTTCAATATTTATTAATTTACTAAAAATAGTGACGATGTTTATCTTAACCATAGACTGTTACATTACGTCACATTAACTCCAGCCCCATGACTGTATGTTATATAGAGGCGCCAGCCAGTTAAGTCCGAGGAGACGTCAGGGCAGCGGTCAGAGGTCAGAGGTCGAGAAGCGGGACAACAAAGCTAGCAGGCAAAGTGTGTGTTTTGAGTAGGCTAACACCCCCTTTCAAGTATGCTTTCGGGTGCGGGCAAAAGTAAAAAAGAAAAAAAAATGCAGAGGCACCAAAGTAGAGACAGCGGGGGGCTTAAAGAAGTGTCGTCGGGCAGCCGTCCGACAGCTGTGAACCTGCTCGAGTCAGTCAGAGCCAGAAGCAGAGCCAGAGCCGAGACCAGGCCCGGAGACACGGCCCGAAGACAGCGGTGGAAGATGCGGCGGGATGCGGAAGACGCGTTGAAATGCGGCGGCGAAACGACGCTGGGGAAGATGCGGCGGGAAATATGCGGCGAAAGATGGCGGAAATGCGGCGGGACATGAGGCGGAAGACGCCTTGGCTGGAAATGCGGCGGAAGACGCAAGTGGAAGATGCGGCGGACAGACGCCCTTTGGAAGATGCGTGGAAGACACTGGGCTCCCGCGGGCCCGTCAACATCAGCGCGTCACAGAACGACAAAC